>NW_006408577.1:14318476-14356877 GCF_000296735.1 Chrysochloris asiatica | reverse complement strand
CATCAGGAAAAACCCAAAACGAAAATGGCAGTATGATTGGTTACCACAAGAATAAGCAAGTTGCTCAAGGCACACAATCAAGTTCCTTCGGGACAAACCCCCCTCTAAGACTGAAACGCAAAGGGAACACATGAGCAGGCATGTAAGCTTGCTGGCGATCACATTGGTCTACTAGTGAAGGGAAGAGGGGGAAAGGCAGCAATGAAGAAATGGGCTGAGTTCAACCGCGTTTCACAGACTCCTGTTGACCTGGAGATAACAGAGAAGAGAAAGGGCTGGTAGGTCCAAAGTGTGAGACCTGGGGACACCTGAGCCCATGGACAAGGACATAGCCACAGAGAGCTAGAGCTGAGAGTGAAGCAGCCAGTTTATATGAAGGAAAGGGAGATGCACAAGAACACCCAAACTTGCAGATAGTATCCATGTGACCTAACCTTGATGACTTGATAATCAGAACTTGACTGTTGTTATGTGCCATGGAGTCGGTTCTGACTCATAGCAACCCTGTACAAGGTTTCCGAGGCTGCAAATCTTTATGGAGGCAGAAAGTCTCATCTTTCTCCTAAGGAACACCTGGTAGTTTCGAACTGCTGACCCTGTGGCTCGCAGCCTGATTTGTAACCACTAGCTACCAGAAATTGACTAAAGGAATATTAAAAAAAAAAACAATTTTGATAAGGAAATGAGGATAAATTGCTACAATTTGATGAACTTGGCCTATACTCATGGAGGCATTAACTAAAAATACCACCAGATAGGGAAGGCGTCCTCACATCAAGTATCAATGCTATCCCCTCTGTACATAGGGTAGATAGGGACAGGCAACTTAGACACTGGCTACCTAAAATGAGGGGGCAATAAAGGTACAAAGTGACTGGCTTACATGGTTTCAAGAGGGAATTTAGTTTAAGAGTGTGTGGGGGAAGATGGAGTCCCCACTGAACAGTTTTCATCTTGTCTAGATGGGTCTGGTTAAAAGAGATGAGGATAAGATTCTTAAGATTCAATAGTGAGTAATTGTTATCATGACTAATTGCAACTGTCACAACTCTAAAAGTAGAAGTGTTGTAACAAAAACGGGGGAGTAATCTTACAGTCCAGAAACAGAGGACCCTAGGACCATCAAGGGAGAAGAGCACAAGCAGAATACAGGACCTCATCCAGAGAAGCCGTGACACCAGAGGTGGAGGCAGAGATGGGGACATGGAGAGAGGGAGCAGTTGAGGACTCTAGATTCATGGAAAGTGAGGGACTGAGAGCTGGTAGCCAAGAAGACTTGCAGAATGTGCCCTTTGGTGGTGTAAATTATTATATATGCATGAGTGTTTTTAAAAAAAAAAATCATTAAACTGAATAGATAGAAATACTGTAAAAAAAACCACAACCATAACCCAGAAAATCATAAAATTTTGTGCCTTCAAACACTACAGTTTTCAGTATGGATTCAGTGTAAAGAAAGCATAAATTCTGACAGCTGAATTAATGAAGAACATCAAGATAAGTGAAGAAAAGATCGAAGTTGTCCAAGATTTCATTTTGCTTGGATCCACAATCAACACTCATGATAGCAATAATCAAGTGATCAAACAAAATAATTCCATCAGGCAAATCACATGCGAAAGACTGCTTTCCAGTGTTAAAGGGAAAAGAGGTCAGTTTGAACACTAAAAGGTGTGCCTGACCTAAACTATGGTATGTTTGATAGTCTCATATGCATATGAGAGTTGAGCAATGAATAAGGAAGAATGTAGAAGAATTGATGCATTTGAGTTATGGTGGTGGAGAAGAATGCTGAAAGTACTATGGATTGCAAGAAAAACAAATCTATCTTGAAAGAAGGAGAACCAGAATGCTTCTTAAGAGACAAGGACAGAGAGACTTCATCTCTTATACTTTGGACATGTTGTTAGGAAGGACCAGTCCCTGGAGAAGGATATCATGATTAAAACAGTGAAAGGTCAGAGAAAAAGAGGAAGACCCAATGAGCCATTGGCAGCAACAATGGCTCAAACTCATGGCAACTGAGAGCATGGTGTGTGTAGAACATGTCAGTTTCTCTGTTGTACATAAGAGTTCCTATAAGATGGAACTGACTGACAATAGATTAGAAACACCTACCATATAAAATCTGGAACTATTTTTCCTCTTCACTCAATGTCTTCCATAGCTTAATTTTTACTATACCGATAGACATATGACATGTAATTTATAGTTATTTTAATCAAATATTACCTGTCACATTTAGATCAGTACAGTATAAACTGAAAAACTAGTAAGATAATCAAATATAGATTGTCACATTATTATCTACCAAAAAATATCTAGCAAAACCCAATATAGTCAATATGTTGCCAATAGATAAAGCCCTGATTTATATTGAATAGGGACACTATCAACACCACTAAATTGAATCTGCAACAATGGTACTGTTTCAGTATTAGGGTATGTATTTTGGGCACCATTTAAGGAAGAGACTACTTAAGGTATTTTTTAAAAAATAATTTCTCTATTCTAACTGGCACAATGCAAAAACTGAAAAAAAAAAAAAAAAAGTAATGCCATATAAGTTTTTTAAAATAAAAAAGAAATAGAAGCAAACGGTGGTTCTAAATAAAGAATGACAAACGAACTTTCTAGATTAAAAAGTGGTTAAGTCTTATGCCAAAAAAAAAAAAAAATTCAAAATTAACATCAAAAGAAAGGGATGCCAGTAAAAGGTATTCTATCTAAGCCAAATGGCATTTTCCATAAATAAGAAGTTTTAAATTCTCAAACCTAGTGAGTCATATAGAACGGAAATAGCTGAGCCTTCAGGTCACACGGAAGGTCTGGAAACTTACTTCAGTTTTTCCTCTTCACTCAGTGTCTCCCACAGTTTTTCAATTTGCACTGTTGCATCCTTCAAACTGGCCTTGGAATTTTCTGTGAGAAACTGAGAACGATGATCTTGAATAAAAAGGGCACTTGCTGACATGGGTTTCTTGATTACTCGATTGCTAATTATATCATAAGCTGTTAGCTGTCCAGATTTGTTATCGATCACGTTTGACTTTTTGTCACAGGGACCTTCACAGAGAGTCTTTGGTTCGGGGCTTGGAGTACTACTACGTGATAAGCTTTCTTGTGGCACTAAAATTTTCACAGGTTCAATGTTCTTTCCCACTGCATTTTTAAGTACATTTCCCTTGCTCCAGTCATCCGCACAAATTTCCAACGATGACTCAGGAAATGCTCCTGTCTCATTGTTCCCAGTCTCATTTACATGGCCTTTATTGACATTTTCCAATTGCATGCACTTAATAGTACCTGAAAAAGAAGTTTCATGATATTCACTATTGGCATCTTCATGTGATAAACTATCCAGTGGTATTTCTGGAGATACATTTCTAGTGTCCTTATCAATGTTAGAATTTTCACAGCTAAAATTACCATCATGAGAATCACCGATACATAACTGGTGATTTAAACAATTATTAGAGTTTTTCCCAGAGTCATCATTCTGTACATCATTTTGGAGGGAAATGGATGAAGTATCAACATTTAGGTAATTATTTCCAGATGATTCTGTTTTATTAAGAAGTGCATCTGTTTGTGCTGTTCTATTAATAACTCCACCAGCTGATGAAACATCTGTTTTATTATTTTCACAAGTATCTGTACGAGGTAGTGGTCCATAAGAAGCGGTCATCAGATTTTCAAGAGCAATCAAAACAGATTCCTAAAAATATAAATTAAAAAAAATTAGGTGTAATTATAAAAATTATACATAGACAACAAGATTTAAAACAATAATGAAAAATAAAAACATTTAAACAAGTCTTTTTTCATGTGAAAATAGTTGTTACTCTTAGGTATCATTGAGTCGGTTCTCACCTAACAGAAAGAAACACTGCCTAGTCATGTGGCATCTTCACAACCGTTATTATGTCTGAACCCAGTCTGCTGCCACTGTGTCAATCTATCTTTTTTTTTTTTTTTTGGGGGGGGGGTCTTCTATTATGCTGACCTTCTAAAAAGTATGTCTTTCCCTAGAGACTGATCCCTCTGGAAAATATGTCCAAAGAATGAGAACATCCTTGCTTCTAAGGAGTACTTGGACTGTACTTCTTCCAAGATGAATGTTTGTTCTTCTGGCAGTCCATGGTACTTTCAATACTTTTCACCAGCACAGTAATCCAAATGCATCAATTCTTCTACGGTCTTCCTGGTTCATTGTTCAACTTTCACATGCACAGGAGGAGACTGAAAATACCATGGCTTGGATTAGGCACACTTTAGTCCTCAAAACTATCTATCTTTGCTCTTTAACACTTTAAAGAAGTTTTTGTTGTTGTTGTTCATACCATTACATATATTTTAATATCATGGTAATTTCCTTTTTAGTTTTCACAATGAGATGTGAAAACTGATTAAAAGTGTTCACTTGTTTTTTGTTTTTTTAAGTTTTTATTGTGAATTGAGTGATAGTTTACATAAGAAAATATCAGTTTTACACATATCCTATAGTATTTCATTTCACTGCATCATTGCAATGATTACAATCTCCTTTGTGCATCATCATTTAACAACAGTATTTGATTCCTTTCCCTCTTTTTTATTTTTGTGGATGTAGACAAAAACACTCAGGAATATATAATCATTTAAAGAACCCAAAGGTACATTCTGTAAGCCTGCCTCTAGGTCACCAGTACATAGCCTTTCTCTTTCCATGAGTCTAAACTCCTCAGCTGCTCTATTTCTCCTTGTCATCCTCTCTGGCTCCATCTCTGGTGTCACTGCCTCTCTGGATAGAGGCCCATAATCCACTCATCTTCTTCTCCCTTACTGGTTCTAGGGTCTGTTTCTGTATTGTAAGATTAACTACTACCCCTTTATATTACCAAACTTCTACCTTTACAGCTGTGGCAATTGCAATTACTTCTGACAATAATTACTCACTATTGAATCATAAGCATCTTATCCCCTTAATCTCACAGTCCAGAAACAGAGAACTTTAGGACCATCAAGGGAGAAGAACACGAGCAGAATGCAGATCCCTATCCAGAGAAACAGCAACACCATAGATGGAGGCAGAGATGAGGACATGGAGAGAGGGAGCAGCGGAGGACTAGACTCATGGAAAGAGAGGGACTAAGCTGGTGGCCAGGAGGCAGGCTTACAGAATGTGTCCTCTGGTGGTTTAAATTATTATATGCCTGAGTATTTAAAAAAAAAAAAGCTAAAATGAATAGTGAGAAATACTGTTGACTGATGGTACATGGAGGGGATTGTAATCATTTTAATGAAACAAAGTATATGATTTATTGAATGTAAAACTGATGATCTGCCCTGTAGACTTTCACTCAATTCACAATAAAAACTTAAAAAAAAAAAAAAAAGAAAAAAGAATCTTATCCCCATCTCCTTTCACAAGATGAAAACTATTTAGTGGGGATTCTACCATCCCCCACACACTCTGAAACTGAACTCCCTCTTGATAAGTTGTAAGCCAGTCACTTTGTGCCGTTATATCAGCCCCATTTTAGGCAGCCAATGTCTAAGTTGCCCATCCCTATCAATCCTGTATACAGAGGGGATAGGATAGGATTGATCCTTAATGTGAAGACTCTTTCCTCACAGTTGGTATTTTGAGCAACTATACTCATAAGTATATGTCAAGTTCATCAAATTGTAGAAATTTATACTTGTTCCCTTTATCAATTTTTTTTTTTTTTTTTTAATCTTCCTCTGGTCGAGTTCTGATCATCTAGTCATTGAAGCTAGGTCAAATGAGTACTGGCTGCAAGTTTGGGCATTCTTGTGCATCTTCCCTCACTTCATATCAGCTGGACACTTCACTCTCAGCTTTAGATCTCCACGGCTATGTCCTTGTCCATGGGCTCAGGAGTCCCCAGGAGTCACCACACTCTGGACCAACTAGCCCTTCCTCTTTTCTCTCTCATCTCCAGGTTGACAGGAATCTATGGAACATGGTCAAACTCATCCTACATCTTCATTGATGCCTTTCCCCCATTTCCAATTACCAGGAGACCAACTTGGTCACCAGCAAGCTTAAATACCTGCTTGTGTGTTCCCTTTGAGTTTCAGTCTTGGAGGAGGGTTTGTCCTGAAAGGACGTCATTGTTTGCCTTGATGGTTCCCTGGCGAACACCTTGCTTGTTCTTGTAGCAGCTACTCAGACTGTGTTTTTATTTTTATTTTTTCTGCTGGTCTTTCTTTCAAGAAGTACCTTCTGTTCCAGGCAGGTCTGCTTGTCTTTTCAATTGGGAATGTCCCACGTCAGAAGGTTCTGGACAGGACTCAAGATTCCTTTCTGCATCATTCAATAATCTGCCCATAGAATCTTTCAATACCGCAAGTTGAGATTTGATTTTTTAATTCAGTTCCCTTCAGCTTGAGAAATGCTAAGCGTGTTCTTCCCTCTTGATTTTCTAACTCCAGGTCTTTGCACATTGTGGTATAATATTTGACTTTGTCTTCTCAAAATTGACGTTTTGAAATTTTTTGTTCATCTCTTGTGTCTCCTCACTTCTTCCATTTGCTTTACCATCTCTATGATGGATAGCAAGTTTTAGAGACTCTTCTGACATCATTTTGGTCTTTTTCTTATTTCTTGTCCTCTCAATGACCTTTCATCTATCAGTCATACTGTGGTGGCTTGTGTGTTGCTGTGATTCTAGAAGCTATGCCACTGGTATTTCAAATACCAGCACGGTCACCCACAGTGGACAGGTTTTAGCTGAGCTTCCAGATGAAGACAGACTAGGAAGAAGGATAGACAGACTACTTCTGAAAATTTAGTCACAGAAAACCATACGAATAGCAGCGGAACACTACCAGTACCAGATTATTGACTACTGAAACATGATGAAAAAGCCCCTCAGGGTGGAAGGTGATATAAGCCCCTCAAGGTGGAAGGCACTCAAAATGCGACTGATGAAGAGCTGCCTCCTCAAAGTAGAGTTGACCATGATGACGCAAATGGAGTAAAGTCCTCAGGACCTTCATTTGCTGATCAAGCACAATTCAAAATGAAGAGAAACAGCTGTAAACATCCTTTAATAATCAGAAAATGGATTATAAGAAGTATGAATCTAGGTAAATTGTGAATTTTGTCAAAAATGAAAAGGAATGCATAAACATCGATATCGTAGGCATTAGTGAGTTGAAATGGACTGTTATTAGCTATTTTGAATCTGCCAATCACATGGTTTACTATGGTGAGAATGACAAAATGAAGAGTAATGGCGTCACATTCATCATTAATTAAAACAAGTCTCATGGACTTGTTTTTAATTTTCTTCAGCTGCAGCCTGAATTTGCATAGGAGCAATTGATGGTCTATCCACAGTCTGTGCCTGGCCTTGTTTTGGCTGATGATATGGAGCTTTTCCATAGATGTAGTTAATTTGATTTCTGTGTATCCCATCTGTTAAGTTCTATGTGTATAGTCAGTTTTTATGTTGTTTAAAAAGAGTATTTGCAATGAACAAGTCACTGGTCTTGCAAAATTCTGTCATGTGATCTCCAGCATCGTTTTTATCACCAAGGTCATATTTTCCAACCACTGATCCTTCCTGTTTGTTTCCAACCTTTGCATTCCAATCGCCAGTAATTATCAGTACATCTCGATTGCATGTTTGATCAATTTCAGACTGAACAAGTTGGCTGTTGTTAAGTGCCATTGAGTCGACCTGAAGTTGGTAAAATTCTTCAAATTCATCATCACTGTCTTTAGTGGCAGATGAATAATTTTAGTAACAGTGGTATTAACTTGTCTGTCTTGTAGGCATATAAATATTCTATCACAGACAGCACTGTCTTTCAAGATAGATCTTCATATGATCTTTTTGATGAAGACTGCAACACCCTCCTTTTTAGTTTGTCATTCCCAGAACAGTAAACCATATGATTGTCTGATTCAAAATGACCAATACCAGCCCATTTCAGCTCACTACTACCTAAGATAGCAATCTTTATACATTTCATTTTTGACAACTTCCAATTTTCCATCACTTGTCTGTCATGAAAATGGTTAGATTTGCATAAGTATATAAATAGCATGTGGCTTAGCAGGGTAATGTGCTAGACCTCAAGGTCAGTTTGAACCTCAAGGTTGGTGGTTTAAGCCCACCAGCTGCTCCTCAGAAGCCCTATTCAGGGTCGCTATGGGTCGGAACCAACAACAACAATATAAAAATTGTCTGAAAAAAGTTACCTTGTTCTGTAGTAATACTTGACTTTTATCTGGTGTTAAATTTACATCCACATCAGTTGTTGGCACATCAATTTTTAGAAAGAATATGGGATACAAACGAGTGGATTCCTTTAAGCACTTCAGACTGTAATAATGTCGGATCAACTGAAAATATAATGAATAAGAGGAAAATATCATGTAATTAAAAATAGTACTGTTGAGCACAAAATGTGCAAATTCAATTGAGAAATTAAGCAGAGGTAAGTGTATTAGGAAAAGCAGTATCCACGTAGCAGTACTCTTTCAGAGACCTCAAACCTCAAGAAAGCATGAATATTAATAAGTACAGCTATCCAATGCAAGTGGCTTCATGGTTTAAAGATAATAGTGATGTGGAAGCTTTGAAGAACTACAGTTGGAATTATACTCTGATAACTAACTTAAGTCACTTAACATCTTAATTTCCTTACTAAATGGAGTAATAATGCATAGTATACTAGTTATGAAGAGTAAATGAGAAATCTTATGTAAAGTTCTAAGCACAATCCTTAATAAATGTTCATTTAAAAATTTTTTTCTTTTCCTTAATTTAGAGCAGATTTTGGGATGTAGCTTTTTGACAAATGACAGAGTTAATTTTTACTTCTGATTTTTTTTTTCTATTAGATAATTACCTTTAATATGTCTTTTTGATGTACTGGCCGGTTGTTGATAAAGATGAAACTCCTTTCTGGAGTTGAAAGGCTCGTGAGAGAGTGGTCTGCATCATGCTTTGGAAGAAAACCGCTTAGATATATCTATAAATTACAACACAACAGCATTAATTTAATATGGTTCCACAGATCTGGCTATATACAATATGTTGTTGTTATATGCCGTGGAGCCGGTGCCGACTCATAGCGACCCTGTACAGGGTTTCCAAGGCTGTAAATCCTTACGGAAGCATAAAGCCTCATCATTCTCCCACGGAACAGCTGGTAGTTTTGAACAGCTGACCTTGCGGTTCACAGCCGATTCGTAACCACTACGCTACCAGAGCTCCTTTAATATGTTGAAAGGTATAAAAACAAAGGGATTTTCATCCTAAGGTGTAATGAGCCACATGCTCAAGCATTAAACCTAAAGAAAGTAATAAAATCTGTTAAAATGATGTCCTATTTTTGGAACTCCACTTTATGGGGAAAAAAAAAATCAACAGTCATAAAATCTTCACCAATCGTCTGCCAATATTTAACTATCATAGGACACAGGGCATGGACACCAATCCCTATTCAATTCATCTTCTATCTTCTTAAAATTTCTGTTCGCCTTTTTATCTTTAACTACCTTTTTTCAACAATGATCCTTGGAAGTGTAATGGGGTGTGAGCTGGGCTGCTCCCACAAGGTCAGTAATTCGATTTACAGTCTCAGCAACCCTATACAATGTTGCTGAGTTGGAACTGACTCAATGGCACACAACAATCACAATTTTTCCTATGAAGGAGTGACTGCTTCTAATTTTATTCTGAATATTCTATAATCTGAGGGACAGGGTTTTCATTTCTCAAAGTTAAAACACAAAAACAAAACTCTTTAAATGAACTTCCACAGGGCTAAACACTGATTGTTGTTGATGTTAAGCACTGTCTGAATTGGCTAAGACTCTTAGCAATCCTATGCACAACAGAATGAAACCGCTACAAATTGTTTTCATTTTTGTTTAAGAATTTTCCACAAAAATTCTGCTGATTATTGACATTCTTTCTGTAATCTACAGATGTATGTACGAAGAGGGAGAAAAAGAAGGGAGGTTTTAGAAGAGAATCCCAGAGAGATACAAAGAGGCTAGAAGACAGGGAAAATGCTCCTTTAGCTCAATAGCCTAGCTAAAGGCAATATAGAGATTTGTTAAGAATATAACATAAAAAACTAGCATGACTTGTTTTGAATCCCAGATCCACTACTTGTTAGCGATGTTATCTTAGTCAAAATATTTAAAATACCGGTCTGTAATCTCTTATTTGAAACACTTGGAACTAAGGACATTGTTGTTAAGAAGCACTAATAGTGAAATTTCAACCTAGGTGAATAAGAAAAGCCAGCAAACAGTGGGGTGCTAATTTGTGATAAGTGGAAACCATAAGGCTCCTTACCCACAAGGTCTGTTAGGCTGTCACCTATGTCTATGGTCATCTCTGCCCTTGGAAACAGGGCTCAAGGAGATGCATTACCAATTGTAGAACACCAAGTGTATTACTGTCACCATGCTAAATAGTGCCAATATATTAAAATAAATGAATTAAGTCCGTGCAATCCATTACAAAATGATACTACTTAATTAACTGTAAAACATCACAGCATTTACCAATGGTTATATAACAACAATATGATTTACTAGGTAACATGAGACTCTCCTAAAGCAGCTACCGAGCAGCAGGGAAAGTCTGCGAAGGCTCTGAAAGACTTACTGAGTTTGTGGATAAAAAATCTGCCCTGAGTAAGAATGAATAATACTGCTAATGTTTTCCTTTTACAATATCTTAGTTAGCTATTGAAAATTACTTCCCAAATACTGTAGTTTGTACATGGCTTAGGATAACCTTAAAAGCTAACAACCTATACTCAAGCTTTATGAAATAAATCAAATAAAGGGGCAAAATCTCATAAAATACTAATAAAAAGTAAAATCAGGCTTTTTGTTCATTGCCATTGAGTTGATTCTGACTCATGGCGACTACATGTCTATCATGACAAAACTATGTTTCAGAGGATTTTTCAAGAGTAGTTATCCAATCCCTCCTTCCTCTACTTCAGTGCTGTAAGTAACCATGACCGGTCTCCTAACATGTCTTTCCTCTCTCTTTCACTAAACCTCCATAATACCTGAGTAAGTTCATGCAGAGCTTTTTCTCTCATCCCAATTGCAAATATTTGGCACGGATAGATTAAAATCAATTTTAAAAGCATTTCAAAAAGACCTAATTACATAAAAGTTAAGAAAAACATCTTTATGGATGTAAACCATGTAACAGGGAGTGGTGGGTGAAGCCAAAACCCCCAGGTGCTTGCTATAAGATCAGAAACAAGCTATGTTAGTTGAAAATTAAATTCCGGTATAGGAATCAGAACAGAAAATACTCATGCGAGCCAAGAGACTGAAAACAGTCTTTCCACTTGCAACATGGGGATGAGATAGGATCGACCACAAAAAGATGCTTAAAAATACAATCGCTGTGTGGGACTGCTTGCCAGGGTCTCAAGAAAGAGCAGATTTAACAATATACCAAGATTAAGACCAAGCCAAGGTGGCTAAGGAAGTGGTCTGTAAAAGTCTTGGCAAGATGAGAGGCATAAGCTACTAATATGTTGTTGTTGTTGTGTGCTGTGGAGTCAGTTCTGACTCATAGCGACCCTGTATAGGGTTTCCGAGGCTGTAAATCTTTACGGGAGCAGAAAGCCTCATCTTTTTTCCTGCGAAACAGCTGGTAGTTTCAAACTGCTGACCTTGCGGTTCGCAGCCTGATTCGTAACCACTACGCTACCAGAGCTCCTTTTACCTATCATGTTGTTGTTGTTGTTATGTGCCGTGGACCTAGTTTTGAAATGGGGCTGGGGAGGAAACTGCTAAAATACTATGGAGGAGGGGAAGTATAGAGAGGAAAAAACAAAATAACATACATAATAAATCCAGAATTTAGATGAACTTTCAAGTCAAACTTTCAAATATTTAAAGCAGCAGAGAATAAGAAAATTTTCTTTCAGGAAAACAGAGATGATAGAGCAGTATGAAAAGGACTGTGAAGTTAGTATGTATAACATGCTAAATAGAGAAAGTAGCATCCAGTTTAAAAAGACAACAACAAAAAACCTAATAAGTAAAGAAATCAAAACTGGTAATTAGCAAGGAGCTCTGGTAGTGTAGTGGTTACGAATCGGGCTGTGAACCTCAAGGTCAGCAGTTCCAAACTACCAGCCACTCCGTGGGAGAAAGATAAGGCGTTCTGCTCCTGTAAAGATTTACAGCCTCAGAAACCCTGTGCAGGGTCACTAAGAGTCGCAACTGGTTCCTCGGTACTTAACAACAACAATTAGCAATCAAGTTTAGGACAAAAGAATATGAAAGCAATTTAATTCTGAATCCTGGAAATACACACATAGTTCTGAAAATAAAAATTAGGAAGTACTGAGGGATTCACCCAGAACTTAGCTGAGAACAGACCAAAACGAAACAAAAACAAAACCCCACTGATTATCGAGTCAATTCCAACTCATAGTGACACAACAGGACCGAGTAGGGCTGCCCATTGGGTTTCCAATGCTGTAATATTTACTGTCACATCTATCTCCCGTGGAGTGCCTTTGAACTGCTGACCTCTCTGTGAGATGCTGAGTATTAATCAATGTGCCACCAATATGCCTACTAGAAAATAATGCAGAGATAAAAACATCAAAGAGAAGAATAACTTAAGGAGTTCCATCATAAAACCAAAAGGAGTTCCAGAAATTAGTGAAGTTAAGCAGTGCAGGAAAACAAAGCTTTCAAAGAATTTGTTGTTGTTGTTGAGATTTGAAAGATGTGAGTTATCAGATAAACGCTACACACTAAGAGCTTAAATCATATAAATTAATATAAATCTACACATGTATAAATAGCACAACTACAGAATATCAATCATAAAAATGAAATCTTAAAAGCTATGTGAAAGATTCCTTACATAACTAGCAGCAAATAAAGGAGTAATTGCTTTAAAATGCTGAAAAAGCAACTGACCACAACATTCTATACAAAGCTCAACCATATTTCCAGGCGTAGGGAAAAATAAACACAGTTTTAGAAACTAGGAGTTTTAGATGCATATCCTTGCTGAAAGAACTACCAAATAATACACTTGTACAACAAAGGAAGAAATGAGATAAAGAAAGTAGCAGTGAAAGATATAAACAAAATAATTTAATATATGTAGTTGGCTGAAAAAAAAAACCCTGGTGTTTTAAGTTAAAAAATAAAATTCTAGCATGTTGTTGTTTCTGTGTGCCGATGAGTCAGTTCCTTCACACAGGGACACTGTGGAGGATTTCCGAGAGCAACTGTTGTGTTTGAACTGTCAACTTAGAAAACCAGAATCTCTAGAGCCAGCTCCCACAGATATCAAATCTGAATTACCTACAGTAAGCGCAGGTTTCTAGTTGTTATTTGTTGTTCTTAAGTGCCATTGACTAAGTTGCAACTCATAGCAATCCTGTATGAGGAGCTGTTGCTGGGTTTGGACTTCCAGCCTTTTGATTCAAACTGACCTTGTGGTCCACCGCTTATCCTACAGTGCTTTTGACTCAGGGTGTCAAAGTCTCACAAAGCTGTAGGGGACCAGGACACAGCAGGAATTTACACAATACCATTACCATTCCAAGTTGGCCAGCATGACCATTCTAAGATAGCAACGGAGCACGCTGAAATTATTAAACAAGTATTAAGGCAGTTATGAACAACAGGATCCATGTTTCAGAGGCTATGATGGCCATCAAGACTGTTGTTTTTCTCAGGCAGAGAGAACACTACATCTAAGCATTAATTGAGCACAAGTTCCCATCTAAGAGTCTAAAAAAATAATATTTAATAAACAATCATGATAATCAGTAATTGAGGACTCAATACCACACAGAGATTAGAAGGGGGAAACAGAAACAGATGAAAGATTTCAACAAATTATGGGAAAAAAGAAGAGAAGGAAAAAAAAAACTGTCCAGCAGAACTCCAGAAAGCCTTTATGGCAAAAGACAGGAGATGACAAGCACAACAAAATACTTCTATAAAGAAATGGAATAAGGAAAATGTGTTACAAACCAAAACTAGAATTAATGTAAAGTTGTCTAGAAAGATAAAAATGCAAAATGAGAGAAAAATTAAGGAATGGAATGGAGAAGAGGAAAGGGGTAGAATGAGCTCCTGAAAAGAACTAGAGTAAAAAGTATGGATACCAATGTGCAGAGTACACCTCCACCCCATGTGGCTTTTGTGACTCCGCTGGCCTCCAGACCAAGATTTTCAATATTCAAGTAGAGTCTGACGGTTACCAAGCCCAGTCACAAACCAGAGTTTCCAAATACACTGCGTATTCATGGGAAAGACAGCAAGAAAATGAGTCTTAGAGAAAACAAATATGATACACCAAACAAGAGAAAAAAAGATCTGATAAAGTAAATAACCATCCTAAAACAAAGAGAGATAATCCCAAGAACAAATAAACTAAAAACAAAAATTTTATATACATAAAATAAGAAGCTATGAAAAATATCCTTCTCCAGCGACTAGTCCCTCCTGACAATATGTCCGAAGTATGAGAGATGAAGTTTGGCCATCTTGGCCTCCAAGGAGCACTCTGGCTGTACTTCTTCCAAAATATATCTATTGGTTCTTTGGGCAGCCCATGGCACTTTCAATATTCTCCTCCAAAACCGTAACTCAAAAGCATCAATTCTTCTATGGTCTTCCTTATTCATTGCCCAACTTTCACATGCATATGAGGTTACTGAAAATACCATGACTTGGGTCAGGCGCACCTTAGTCCTCAAGCTGACACAATTCAATAGGAGGGTTGAAAGATAAAGTCAGAGATAGGAGCGGGACATTTTGACATAGAAACGCAGAGAAAACGCACAGAGCGAAGATGGCCAAGTTAAGGAGGGACAGAAATTAGAGTGATGTCACTACAATTCAGAGATTGCCAACTATGGTCATTAACCAAAGAAGCTAGGATGAGGTTCAGAATTCCTCTCTAGAACCTTCAGGGGGAACATGGTTCTGTTGATACTTTATTTGGACTTCTAGCTTTCAGAAATGTGAGAATAAATTTGTTGGTTTATGCTATTAGTTGTTGTTAAGTGCTGTCAAATCAGTTCCGACTCATAGTGACCTTGAATTAGTGGTAATTTGTTATAACAGCCCTAGGAAACTAACAGACTGACAATATAAAGGGGCTTCAAAGAGTTCACAGAAAAATGGAATGAAAATCATGAAAAATTTCTACAACATTTTGAAAACCCCTCATATAAAAGTAGAGTGGGAAACACTGAAAGAGGATAGAACAAATAAAGGGAAGAGCAGGGGTGTTAATAACCTCATCCAGTACCAAAACAAGTCAAGAAGCACTGTCTAAAACTGATAGATTAACAAAAGGAAGCTACATTTAGGATAAGAAAAAGAAGAGGGTAAGTACACTAAATCCTCTTCCTTAAACAATGAAAAGTAAATCGCTAAGTTTCTAAATTAAAAAGCAATTAAAAAAACTTAATGTAATAACCCAATGCTGTCGAGCTGATTCTGACTCACAGAGACCCTAAAGACAGAGTATAAATGCCCCATAGGTTTCTGAGGCTGTGATCTTTACAAAAGCAGACTGCCATATCTGTCTTCCACAAAGTGGCTGGTAGGTTAGAAGTGCTGATCTTTCAGTTACCAGCCAAGTGCTTAACCACTGTGCCAACAGTGATCCTTGAATGCACAGTACTAAAGCAAAAAGAAAAAGTAAAAAGGGCCTAGGGAGGAAGAATTAATATGAGCACTATATGTATTTTTTTTTTACCTTGTATACATATTTGATGAAAAAGTAAAAAGAAAAAAATCCCTTACCATTCCAGATTCCTCAAAAGGAAAATACCTTAAGAGCGTCATGAAAAATTTTAAATGACTAATGAACAATTCTGTTACATACCTGTGAGTCTTCAAAGTGGTACTTAAAGGCCTCCATATTGCTCATGACAGCAGTTCCCAGAACTGACATAAGAGCTGTCTTATGATCTGGAACTCGGGTTTTCTGCCAAGTAACTGCCTAGGATCAAAATAATAAACACACTTTTAATGCAACTTAAGTCTACTAAACTCAATTTTCTATCATTTTTATTTTGCATTCATTTCCAGCATATATTTTCAGTATCATTTAAACAAGACTAATGAGCTATCAAGTCTGACAGAACAAACCCTGATTATGACTTTTGTTGTTACTAAGTGCTGCCGAGTCAGTTCCAATTCACAGTGACTCTGTATAGGGTTTTCAAGGAGTGACTGGTAGGTTGAATCACCTACTTCATGGTTAGTAGTCCTTATCCTTGCTGTTGTTGTTGTTAAGTGCCGTCGAGTCGGTTCCGACCCATAGCGACCCTGTACAGGGTTTCCGAGGGTGTAAATCTTTACAAGAGTAGAAAGCTTCATCTTTTTCCCGCAGAGCGGCTGGTAGTTTCGAACCGCTGACCTTAAGGTTCGCAGCCCGATTCGTAACCACTACGCTACCAGAGCTCCTTAGTCCTTATCCTTAGCACTTGTATAATGGGGTCCTGGTGTGGCCAGTAGGATAAACACAGGAAATGACAAGGTCAGTATAGTAGTTCAAACCTGCCAGTGGCTCCTAGGAAAACCTATGCAAAGCTGTTGAGCTGGAACCTACTCAATGGCACTGAGCAACAACCGTTACAATAGATAATTTACTTAACTTCCCTGAGCTTCAGTGTTCTCCTCGCTTTAATATAATTTAGAAAACTTCTCCCCAGAGTTATTGGACTATTAATATATAATGTAGGCAGGCACTCATATCAGTGGAATAAAACACTTCATTAAAAATTAACTCTCTTCTCTTTTCTAATCCCAAGATACCTCTTCAGAGTATACTTTAATTTTTACTTCAAGTAAAGGTATTCTTTTTTTGAGGATGAATAGCTATGCAATAAGATTTATATAGGTAGTCGAACAAGTATAAAAGTTTGGGGGCAATATTCTTTAAAATTACCTTTGCAACTCCCTTCTTTTTCCTTTTATTAAAATTGTGAATTGAGTGATAGTTTACATGGGAGAACACAGGTTTTATACTCATCGCTTCACTGCCATGATTATAATCTCCTTGATGCTTCATCATTCAACAGTACTTGCTTCTATTCCATTTTTTGTTTTCTTTGGAGGGGGGGATGTAAACAAAAACACTCAGGAATATATATATCATCTACACAACCAAAGGGCACATTCTACAAGACTGCCTCCTGGGCACCAGCACCTGGCCGCCAGCACACAGCCTTTCTCTTTCCATAAGTCTAGAGTCCTCAACTGCTCTGTTTCTTCATGCCCTCTGTTACAATAATCAGTCAGTCACAATCAGGCCCGCCATTTTAGGCTATACCTTCTGGGTTCTTCCCTCTCCCTTCCCCTCAACTCCATTTTGTAATCTTAGGTTTCTGTTTCCAAGCCCTAAGCTATAAGGTGCATCGTTTAAAAGGCAACATGGCTTTTGATAGGCCAGAGCTAAATCACCCTAGCAATGATGTGTGATCTCCTGATTTGAACCTATATAAGACCACTCCCTTCCTGTTATCTTTCCTTCTGCCTTCTCTCTCAGGCAAAGGTCACCTTGCTCTTCCTCACCCTGAATAAAAGTCTCTAGACAGGCCGTCTGGTGTGCGGTGTGGTTGATGAGCGATGCCGGGTGGTTTTTTCCCTTCCACCCTTATCTCTGCCTCCATCTCTGATGTCACTGCTTCTCTGGATAGAATTTCGCTCATGCTCTTCTCCCTTGACAGTCCTAGGGCCCTCTGTTCTTGGACTGTAAGATTAACTACTCCCCTCCTTTTGTTACAAAAGTTCTATCTTTACAGTAGTGACAGTCGCAATTAGTTATGATAACAATTGTTGTTTCAAGTGCTGTCAAGTCAATTCCCATCCATAGCGACCCTTATAGGGTTTCCGAGGAGCAGCTGGTGAGCTTGAACCACCAATCTTGCAGTTCAAATGGATTTGCAGTCTGGTGCATTAACCCACAGCGCCACACCAGGACCCCATGATAACAATTACTTGCTATTAAATCTTAAGAATCTTTATCCCCATCTCCTTTCAGCAGACACATCTAGACAAGATGAATACTATTCAGTAGGGATTCTACCTTCCCCCACATACTCTGAAACTAAACTCCCCCCTGAAAACTTGTAAACCAGTGACTCTGTGCCTTTATAGCTCCCCCATTTTAGGTAGCCAATGTCCAAGTCACTCGTCCCTATCAATCCTATATACAGAGGAGATAGGATTGATACTTGATGTGAAGTATCGTTTTCTCTCAGTTGATATTTTGAGCTACTACATCCATAAGTGTAGGTCTAGTTGTCACAATACCTTCTGGGTTCTTCCCTTTCCCTTCCCTTCAGCTCCATTTTGTCTTTTCCCCCCCGCCAAACTAAGCTGCAAGGGGCGTAGTTTAATAGGCAACATGGCTTTTGATAGGCCAGAGTTAAAATCACCCCAGTAATGACGTGTGATCTTCTGATTTGAACCTAAATAAGACCACTCCCTTCCTGTTGATCTCATTTCCTCTTCCTCTGCCTTTGCTCTCGGGCAGAACTCTCCCTGCTCATCTTCACCCTGAATAGGCCGTCTGGTGTGCGGTGTGATTGATGAGCGATTTTTACTAGTTCATCAAATCATAGCAGTTTACACTTATTCTTTTATCAAAACATATATATATTAATCTTCCTCTAGTGGAGTTCTGGTCATCAAGCCATCGAAGCTAGGTAGAATGGGTACTGTCAACGAGTTTGGGTGTTCTTGTGCATCTCCCCTCACTTCATATCAGCAGGATGCTTTGCTCTCAACTCTGGTCCTCTGTGGCTATGTCCTTGTCCATGGTCTCAGGAGTCCCCCCCAGGTTTCACCAAACTTTGGGCCAACCAGCCCTTCCTCTTCTCTCTCTTCGATCTCCAGGTCGACAGGTGTTTATGGAAGTTGGTCAAACTCAGCCCATATCTTCATTGCTGCCTTCCCCTCTCTTGCATTCACCAGTAGACCAACATGGTCGCCTGCAAGCTTACATGCCTGTTCATGTGTTCCCTTTGAGTTTTAGTCTTGGAGAGGGTTTTGTCCTGAAGGGACTTGATTGCTTGCCTTGATGGCTCCCCGGCGAACAACTTGCTTGTTCTTATAGTAGCCAGTGAGACTATCATTTTTGTTTTGGATTTTTCCTGCTGGTCTTTCTTTCAAGAAGTATCTTCTGCTTCTCTAGTTTCCAAGCTGGTATGGTATGCTAGTCCTTTCAAGTGAGAATGTCCCACCTCAGAAGGTTCTGGATGAGGCTCAGGATTCCACCTATACTACAAAGGCTCTGCAAGGAGCCTATTTCACTGGGCAAGTTGTAGAACCCCTTTTAGGTATTCCAATCAGTTACAGGCTGAAGATGGGCTTACAAGCTTTCTGTAATCATATTTCCTGACATTCCTTTCTATCCCACTCAAGTGTCTATTTTACAGTAGTAGGCAAGGGAAACTAATAGTCATAAGACAGTCAAGCATCTTTACATTATGCAACTCCTTTTATATGCAGAGAACTCAAAAAAAGCTAACTTTACTTCTTAAACAAAAAGTTGAATACGAGCTTAGATTCTTTTCACTGCATGTATACAGTAGTGTAGTTTAAGAGAATCATCATCATCATTTGATACACTGCAAAATTGAGTCCTGATGTGGCACTGCGGGTTACTGCACTGAACTGTAATGTTGGTATGAACTGCAGGGTTGGCAGTTCAAGCTCATCAGCTGCTACTTAGAAACCCTATACAGAGTCTCTGAGTTGGAACCAATTCGAAAGTACTTAACAACAATAATAAAAAGGTACAATTATAGACAGATCTCTTTAAAGATCATCAATGCAGACACAAATCACTCATTCATAATATGCAAATCACTTAGCATTTATGCTAAATACCTAAATATTAACTTAGCACCTCTTCGGTCTAGAAAAAAATGTGCAAAGGGCCAAAGAGACACCATTAAGGATCATCAATATTCAAAGGGGAGGCAGAGAAGGAAGAGAAGATGGAACAGGAATTAGTACAGGCAGGAAGAACAATTGGGGAGTGTGGAGAACAGGACAAGTAAGTATTCTAAGAGGACAGAAGTCATCATGTATGTGAAACATTGAAAAATCAAGGTAAGAATAGACATGTTACCATGGGAAGCAGGTAGGTGAGACTAGTTTTAGGAAAAGTAAAACAAAATCAGATTCCAGTGACTTGAATAGTGACTATAGGAAAGAAAGTAAAAAGTGACCTTAGATAGTAATGAAGTATAATGAAGAATAAGAGGTAGTTTGTTCAGTGAAAAAGACAATGGTTTAAAGATTTAAGAACTCATGGGATACTAACAAAAATATGGAAGAATTGCCAAGTTAAAAGCCCAATTGAGGAGGACTATCTTTCATTTGCTTAGAAGTCTCTAGGAAGACAGTACCCTACAGCAACATAGTTTTCAGTGAACCAAAGTGGTAAAATTGAGCAATAATAGTTTGCTTCACCATTAGATATATATGGTTACATTTTTTAGCCTGTTTGACAATGAAACTGGCACACTTTTGGTTAGGGGCCCAGAAGGCAGAAGTCTATGACTCAGAGAGAAACTGGATCAAAGGATTCTGACCAAAGGAGCTACTTAACAATGACCAGGAATAAATATACGTAAGAAATACTGATGATATAATGAAAGATAAAATAAACTCATGTTGTTCTCTGATCAGCATGTGTTATAAATTAAATTGTGTCCTGCTGTCCCCATGAAAATATGTGTTAGGATCCTAACATATACATATCAATGTAATTCTATTTAAAAACACTGGTTTTTTTTGTTAGACTAATTAGCATATATCAGAGTAGGGTGAGTTCTAAATCTAATCAGTTCCCAGGTAGACAGAAAGACACAGAGGCAGACAGACACACATGAAAGAAGACAGTTGTCATCTGCGGCTATTCCACAAGCTAAGGAACTCCAAAAAACCAAAGCCTTTCAAGAAGGAATGAACCAACACAGCCAAGACCCTGATTTGTTTGTGGACTTTTCACCTCTAGAACTGTGAAAAAATGCATTTGTTTTTAAAGTCACTCACTTACAGTATTTCTCTTACAGGACCACTAACTAGTTAGTTGTTAAGTGCCATCAAGTTTATTCTGACTCATAGCACCCTGTATAGGGTTTCCGAGGAATGGCTGCTGAGTTTGAACCTCCAACCTATCGGTTCAAATTGAACTTGCCAATTGAGTGCTTATCCTACAGAGTCACACCAAGACTCCAGCTGACATGTTAGGGATAGTAATGAAAGTGACAGTTACAGAAATTATTTCTCTAATTTTTTATGGCAAAACATTTACAAACTTTGGTACTTTACTAATATTAACTCTGTAGCCAAGAATTGATGGACTGGAGAACACAATCATCACACTGATAAGGGGAAAAAAGAAGACAGGAATAGATTAAGGGATAAATAGACTCGGTATAGCTTGTTGGTTAACTGCATGAGAAGAGAAACAAAACGAGAAACAAACGAATCATAGGTCTCTGACTTGGGAAACTACAATGGTATTAATGTTATTCACTGTAAGATAACAAAGCAGAAGAAAGATGATGAGTCCAGCTTTTTCATTACTAAATTCTAGCATGGAGAACAGTGCCAGGTAGCCAAATCAACATTTGTTTAAAGGAATGAACAAATGAACATTTTTTAGGAAAAAATAAACTCACTGAGGTTGAAAACTAACTTTGTTTTTAAAGACTGCAGGTTGTCTCATCACTATGTTATTATTAAGTGTCATGAAGTTGATTCCAACTCTGGTGACCCTGCATAGTTCAATGGTTTTTAGTATATTCACAGAGCTATGTAATCATCACCACAATCTAATTTTAGAACATTTTTTCACTCTAAAAAGAACCTGCTTTTCAACCCTAGGCAAGTTACTTCATCTCTATAAATTTACTTTCAGTTCTATTTTGGGCACTTTATGTAAATGGAATACTACAACACATGGTCTTTTGTGACTAGTGTCTTTCAATTAGCATAATGCTTCAGCATACTTCCATGTTGTAGCATGTACTGCAGAATACACTGCATTCCTTCCTGTTGTTAAGGGGCTGTTGAGTTGGTTCTGACTCATAGTGACTCTGTATAGGGTTTCTGAGACTTTAAATTTTCGGGGGAGCAGAAAGTCTCATCTTCCTCCCACAGAGTGCATAGTGGGTTCAAACAACAGACCTTATAGTTGACACTCCAGTCCTTATCGTTTAGAGCCTTGTTATGGCTGAATAAATTGCATTATATGGACCATACATCTAATTTACCCTTTTATCAGTTGATGAACATCTGAGTTGTTCCTAAGTTTTGGCTTTTAAGAATGATGGTACTATGAAAATTTCTGTACAAATTTGTATGTAGACATATGCATTCATTTGCTGTGAGTATATATCTAGGGGTGGAATCGTTAGGTTATATGGCAAACTCCATGTTTAACCTTTTAAGGAACTGTCAAGCTTCACTTGTGTGTGTTTGTGTATAGGTGTGTGTGTGTGTGTTTAACTCTCTAAAATGAGAAAGTGAGGGTTTCAGTTATTATAGTTTTTGTCTTAAGCTAGTTAGTAGCTGATGAATGCAGGGGAAATATTAAAAGTAACAGAAATAATGAGAGACTGTAGGTCCGAATATCCTTCAACTACATGGGAGTGGAATGGGCTCTGCTTCATACTTTCCACACCACAAGTTACTTGTAACAAGCAATAAAAGTATATCTCTTTAAGATTATGCCACCTCTCCAACCTCTGAAAATATATTTAAAGAAGTCAAGAAAATGTTCAAGAAAAGTAATGTTTTTAAATTCCTGCAGTGGATATAGCTACAAAATCTGTGACGCTACTAATGTAAACATCACACTATTTCTGAGTAGTGTGACACCTCAGGTTCAGATCGAAATCTCAGCTGCTGATTAATGCAAGGATGCAATTTCACTGCCTGACCTGCTGAACAGCTAGTATACAGAAGTGTGAAAAAAGCACTTCAGAACATAGTTCTGGAAAAGCTGTGACATGTGGTAACTCTTAAATGTGAGCTGAGCTTTCAAAAAGTGAATACTGTTAGAAGCTTGACAGTATTATCTCATACTGGGCAATTATTGCATCAGGTCAGCAGAGCTAAGTTAGAGCACTTTCTAAACATATTGCAGTTGAGTTAGCAATAAATGATAAAGAGGTCTGCCAACTAGTTAAAAGTTCACTACTAGTCAATTTAGAGCCATTTTCAAAACAGGATCCATTATTCAATAACCAAAAAATAAAATACAATAATTAAAAATTGAGGAATCTAAAAGAAACAAAAAATATAAACATATTTTCTTCAGTAAATACTTTGTACTTTACATTTCCCACCATTACTCAATCCTATATTCTTTTCAAAATTAGAGATTTTCTTTTCACTTCTTGGAGTTTTTCACATAGCTTATCCTTAGGCTGAAAGCTGAACACGTGCTAAAAATACACACATACCCCCATATATTTTCTATCTAGGTCACACAAAGTTGGAGCATCTGAATGTGCCAAGTAAGAATTTGACTCTACTCAGTATGATGACAGTGCAAAAACACCTCTTATTACATGCATACCATCTTAGGTTTGATTGAAGGTAGTCAAATATATCTTAATTCTGTTCCTACTTCATTGACATACAGAATTTGAAGGAAATTCAGTTAAATGTGAACACTAGGCATTTAATTAGTAAATCTCAATTATAAATGCAATTTATGGCACATGATACAGATGATACAAACCTAATTTAAAAATGCAATGTTAAGACTACCTGATCAAAAGAGAATCCTACAGTATATGATAAAGAGTAAAGATTTATAGCTTCAGAAACCTTGTACAGGGTCACTATGAGGCGGACCCACTCCAAGCACACAGCCACCACCACCACCATGTACAGTATTGGTCTCTAGTATAACCTGACCTTGGAAGTAGGTCAAATTAACAATGTCAGCAACAGCAGTTTATTGCTAAGACATTGCCTTATAATTTGAATTAAGTATAAACTGTGGATCATTTCATCACTTGAAATATCAATACTTTAGTTAAATACTATATAGCAATAAATAAAATATAAATATCACTTGTTTCTTGCTAAGTACTCTGAAATTTTTAAGGATTCTTTTTTTGGTCAAATTTATTTAGCACATTTCCAAATTTAAAATCTCTCTTTTTTAAAAAAATCCTGCTTAAGTATTTAGTTTACGTACTTGTTTTGAGGAATAGAACATGCATACTTTTTTTTTCCTGATGGTTACAAAAGGAATTAATATCAAAGATATATATAAGAAAACCTTTTTTGCTGTACCTTTTCACACTTTTTGGTTTTTGAACCATGTAAAACTGACTTATTAAAACACCTAAGTATTTTAAAGTGTTCCAACTCACAGTAACCCTGTATAGGGTTTCCAAGGAGCAGCTGGTGGTTTTGAACTCTTGTCCGTGAGGTTAGCAGTCCAATGTTTATCTTACATTGCCACAACACCTGGACAAAAAATTATAAAATTCTTCTTTGTGTACCTTTTAAAAAAGGGAGATTATACTATTCTCTTTGTGGTTTTAAAAAACAAAACTTTAGACTATTACCAAATGGCAACCAAATATAATCTTAGCAATATCAGAAATGTTTTTCTTGTCTAGATCCTCTTCTCTATATCCTGCCTGGACAACTGAATAAGCAATCTCAAAAAAGATTAAACATAATCTGGTCTATCCTCTAAATGTTTTAAGAATTGTTTTACTTTGTTGGTCTCCTACTGAAACTCCCCATTTAGCCCCCTTGTGGCTACTGGCAAAAGGAAATCCGCTTTCCTATGTATGGTATATAAGGTCTTTTAGAATCTGGACCCAGGCAACCTCTCCAGCCTTATTTCCTATTTTAAACACATATTTCATATGGAATTGTAAAGGCCCTCAAATAATGAAATCATGAAAAAGAACAAAGTTGGATTCCTGAATTCAAAACTTACTACAAAGTTACAGTCAAAACAATTTATCTCTGTATGTAAAAGAAGAGTTGATAATCACATATAAAAATCAGCTCAAAATGAATCAATGATCTAAATATAAGAACTAAAACTATTTTCATGAGTAGGGATTTGGGAACGGATTCTTATAAAAAAGAAGAGCAACAAAAGAAGTAGATAAACCGGATTTGATCAGACTTAAAAACTGTTTGTGTCACTGAACATTATTAAGGAAGTCAAAAGAGCCTATAGAAGGGGAGAAAATATTTGTATTTTTATGTAACTTATAAAATTCAATTATCTAGAATATATAAGGAACTCTTTCTTACAACTCAACAACAAAATGACAATACAACTTAAAAATGGGCAAAGGACTTGAATAGACGTTTTTCCAAACAAGATATATAAATGACCATCAAGCACATGAAAAGATATTCAAAATCATTTGTCATTAGGCAAATGCAAATCAAAACCACACTGATACCACTTCACACCAAGTAGAATGGCTATAATCCAAAAAAACAGAAACTAAATGTTGATGATGTTGTAGAGAAATTGGAATCTGTGTAAAGTAGCACAACTGCTAGAAATCAAGTTGTTAGTTCCTCAAAGGTAAACAGAGAATTACCACCCTAGTATGCAGCAATGCCACTCCTAGGTGTATACCCATAGAACTAAAAATCAGGTACTCCAACAAATCCTTGTGCATGAACAGCAACACTATTGACAAATTCTAAAAATAATCCAAATGTCCATCAGTAGATAAATAGATTAAAAAATGTGATATACACATGCTATAGACTATTATTCAGTCATAAAAAGGAATAATGTGCTGATACATGCTATAACATGGATACAACTTGAAAACATGCTAAGTGAAAGCACAAGGTCATATATATTGTATGATTTCATTTATATGAAATAACCAGAATAGGTAAATCCATGGAGGGCAAATTCATGGCTTCAGGGAATGGAAGGAGAGGAAAAGGGTTTTTTTTAATATCTTAGATTCTATAATGTCTTTTTTTTTTTAATGTTATATTGTGAGTTATGTGATAGTCTACATGGGAGAACATTAGTTTTACATTCATTCTTTTGTATATCCTTTCATTGCCAAGGGGTTTTCTTTTGAGGAGCGAAATGTTTTAGAACTAGACAGAGGTGCACAACACTGAGTATAATTATACTAATGTCACTGAATTGTATACACTTTAAAATGGTTAATTTTGTTATGAAAATTTTATCCCAATTAAAAAAAAAGGTTATTTGCTAATCTGCCATTGTTTTCTAACAATATCTGTTTTCATTCTGCCATCTATCTACTATATTTTGTTTTTCATGAGACTTTTCTTCTCCAGCTGTGTTCTTACCGCTGAATAAGACTCATTCTAAATTAAGCTACCCCTACCTGTTTTGCTGAATGGGAATATATGAATTGGAGAATGTGGAATGGGCTGGAAGCAATGTAGCACTATGATATAAGAAACAGGAGAGAGAAAATACGTACTACATGGCAGGGTGTAGGTTTTTGTTAGAGCAAGAGGATAAAAGTAGTGATCAAAGAAAAGATTAAGGACGTCAGAGATTTTTATCATGGGTTCTAGAGTATACACTAGTACATTTAAGGAGATGGGAATAGGTGAGAGAAAGAGTTAGAAAAAGCAATTAATTCTTAAAAGAGTCTAAGGATAAAAGGAATGTCTTGGGAGGCCCAGACACCTAGTAGTCATTGAAAGAGATAGATAAAAAGATAATGCCAAAGCAGTTAGTAGTTGCAAAACTGACTTTAAGGAAATGAGTACGGAGGTCTTGCCTCAATTATAGAGAATTCTGGGAATCCCATCTGACATCTGAAGATGAAGTCATGGAGGTCAGGGGAGTACAATCTTGTTTTGAGAGCAAAGGCTTCCTGTTGATTCATTCTAATTATCTACAGGGGGTGGTTTGGGCTGTCACCTGACCCCTGTCAATAAAATCTACAGATGGAAATCTTTCGTTCTGTCCTTCCATTACTCATATGGATTCTTTTTTTCCCCCTCAGTGATTCTATTGCACCTCTCCTGCTTTATCATCTGATATTTAGTAACAAAGTGAGTGGTAATTATAAACAGAGTTCAAGTTTATTCTATGAGAGTCTTAGAACTTAGTGATATCAGCGAATTGGTTACACTTTTCTGAATATTTCACAATGGCTAAGAAGCTGTTTTACTTTGGGGTAGGGGAAGACCTAGCTCTATATGCTAACATATCTACCCCTTTAAGACCAGATCAAAACACTTCCACTCAGTATTCTCTAACGAATCTAACCTGAAGTTAAGGTTTTCTTCTCTCAATTTCTATATTATTCACTTGATAATCAAGTTTTCATTATTCTTTTAATGTATTTAAGTGTTAATACACTTCTATATCTTAACTGCTCACTTACACAGCATGCTCTCCTTTCAGACTGTGGTGGTGGTGGTGATGCGCCGTGGAGTCGATTGCGACTCACAGCAACCTTGTGCGGGGTTTCCGAGGCTGTAAATCTTTACGGGAGCAGAAAGCCTCCTCTTTCTCCCATGGAACAGCTGGTAGTTTCAAACTGCTGACCTTAAGGTACATAGCCTGATTCGTAACCACTATGCTACCAGAGCTCCTTACCACCGCATAATCTTCCATAACACCTTTTCAATGCTCTACACCTAGCAGCAGTTAGAAAGCCACAGGAAAGGAGAATGAATGTTGCATTAACAATGAAGACATATGACCTTTAGTTTATCTTCTGCCATTTACAAGATTCAAGTTATTGAGCAATTTGGGGATGGGGAGGTGCCATATAAAAGATAAAGTGATAGGGAAACAGGAAAAACACACTATTTGCAACAAAGTGTGGATATTAAATTCTAATAATCCTGCTTCCTATTGTTTTATGATTTTTATATATGATCACCTCAGCAAAACTTCCAACAGAAAGTGAAATTCCAATTTCATAAGAAATAAAAGTGCTCGAATTTTACATGTTGTTGTTAAAAGCTGTCAAGTTCTGACTCATAGGAACCCTGTATAAGGTTTCTTAGGAGCGGCTGGTAGGTTTGAGCCACCTTCACTAGAAGTTCAAAGAACATACCAAACTCCATTGTTGTTTTTGATAAGTGCTATCAAGTCACTTCGAACTTAAAGCAGCCCTGTAAAACGTTTCCAAGGAGTGGTTGGTGAGTTTGAACTATTGTCCCTGTGGTCCAGTGCTTTATCCCACAGCGCCACACCAGGACCCCAAGTTGTTGTTGTTAGGTGCCATCGAGTCAGTAGCTACTCATAGCAACCTTATGCACAGCAGAATGAAACATTGCCCAATCCTGGGCCAACTTCACTACTGTTGCCACGCTTGAGTCCATGGATGCTGCCACTTGGCCAATCCATCTCGTTGGGGGTCTTCCTTGTTTTCTCTGACCCTCTACCTTACCAAACATGATATCTTTCTCCAGTGACTAGTCCCTCCTGACAATATGTCTGAAGTATGAGAGACAAAGTTTGGCAATCTAGGCCTCTAAGGAGCACTCTGGCTGTACTTCTTCCACAATGGATCTATTGGTTCTTTTGGCAGCCCATAGCACTTTCAATATTCTCCTCCAACACCATAATTCAAAAGCATCAATTCTTCTACGGTCTTCCTATTCGCTGTCCAGCTTTTGCATGCATATGAGGTTATTGAAAATACCATGGCTTGGGTCAGGTACACCTTAGTCCTCAAGCTGACATCTTTGCTCTTCAACACTTTTTTAAAAAGGTCTTGTGCAGCAGATTTGCCTAATGCAATATGTCATCTGATTTCTTGACTGCTGTTTCCGTGAGTGTTGATAGTTGATCCAAGAAGAATGAAGTCCTTGACAATTCCATAGGCCTCTTAAAATTCTGTTTTAGAGTTTAAAAGGATGTTAAGTCATTTGATCAACTTTCATTGGCCTAAAGTACAAAAGTGATGTCTGTGCAGAATTATTTCATGGGTATTACTGACCAGAAGAGAAATCTACTATGTTGGCAACTGGTGAGGCACCTGGTAGATTTGAATTGCTGACTTTGTGTTTAGCAGCTGAACACATAAGCCATTAGACCATCAGGGCTCATCAAATGATAACTTGTTGTTGTTATTGTTGTTAAATGCTGTCGGGTCGGTTCCGACCCATAGCAACACTGTATAGGGTTTCCAAGAAGTGACTGGTGAGCTTGAATCACAGACCTTGTAGTTCAAACAGCTTAGCAGTCTGGCGCATTAACCCATAGCGTCACACCAGGACTCCAATTTATAAGGAGCAGCAAGAAAAAAAAAAAAACATGACTGAAAATCAGTCCCATACTAACATTAAAATACATACCTTAAAAAAGTTACACCTTTGTTAATTAAAAGAAATAAAACTAAAAACTCCAAACTTTTAAGGTTAACACTGGGAGAATAATTTCTTCATAAGGAAGGGACACCAAAGCCCAAATTATAAGTTGGAATTGCTCTTTGATTATACTGCCTCCGCAACCCTGACCCTCTAACACTGATCCAATTGTGGGCAAAAGACCTTTTATTTGATTTCCCCATTGTTGTTGTTGTTGTTAGGTGCCATTGAGTTGGAATCGACTCATAGCAACTCTATATATAAAAGAATGAAATACTTTCCAGTCTTAGGCCAATTTCATAATTGTTGCCATGCTTGAGCCCACTGATGCTGCCATTTTGCCAATCCATCTTGTTGGGGTTCTTCCTCTTTTTCTCTGACCTTCTACCTTACCAAACATGATATCCTTCTCCAGCAACTAGTCCCTCCTGACAATATGTCCAAAGTATGAGACAAAGTTTGGCCATCCTGGCAGATTTGCCTAATGCAATACGTCGTTTGATTTCTTGACTGCTGCTTCCATGAGTGTTGATGGTTGATCAAAGAAGAATGATGTCCTTGACAACTTCAATTTTTTCTCCATTGGTAAAAATGTTGTTTATTGGTCCAATGGTGAGGATTGTTTCTTTACATTGAGACGCAATCCATACCTCATAGTACAAATGATTTCCCCACAATACAAATGACAATAGGCTGATCCAATAAAAAATATATAAGCAAAGGCAATGACGAGTCAGGAAGAACAAAATTAACCAACAAAATATGAATGTAAGGCATGTAGGTTATAAGCCACCACTTACTGATTTTCAGTTTATAATAAGAAAACAATCCCTCTCTTTCTCATTCTGGGTTTTCCACCCAATATTCAACTACTACCAAAAAGTGTACCCTCCTACTAAAGACCCTAAGAACTTAGAAAGAGCTACAAACACTCACTGCTCAATCTCCATGAGCTGCTTTCCTGGGTTTCTGGACTAAGGCACTCATTGCCTCTTCCAAATGACTGAAATTAGGAATATTCAACCTTTCAGAGCTGTAAACTCAATCTTCCAGACCTCAAAATAAAGGATGACAAAGGTGGATTTGAACCACAAGGTCAGTGGTTCAAACTCACCAGCCGCTCCTATACTGGGTTGCTATGGGTTGGAACCAACTCGTTGGCACTTAACAACAAGTCTAAAGTGACACAGGAGGAAGGGGGAGGTTTAGAAGGAAGAGGGAAGCAATTTCCTAAATTACTTCTCCTTCTTTTGTAACTGTTAAGAATGTTCTGATATCAATGACAACCAATTCAGCTTTCCAAATACCAGTGGACTTCTAATCATCAAGACAAAATTCAATTCCAAGCTACTTCAAAAATTACAAAATATTCACAAAAAATAAAGTATAAATATAATGGTACCCTCTTTCAAATTACACATTATTACATTCTAAAATAATATCTATAACATTATTCATGTTCATATGAAATAGCTAAGAATACTGATATTGAGAAAAACTTCCAATTCCAAGAAATAACTAGTTTATACAATGAAAATAAATACAGCAGGACCGCAGTGAGGTTCAGTCAATACAACTAAAGCTGAAAACAGTGGTCATCTAAAGAATGGCTCTTGCCATTCTCGGAATAATCACTTTAAATAAACTCACTGAATCCACTTGGAAATTATTTCCCTTTGGCTGTCTCATTATTCAATATGCTTTCAAGGAACACGGTGATGAAAGAAGAAAAATACCTCTTTCTAACATAACCATACTGGCAAGAACATCAACATTATCAGTATTCAAAGAATGTCTTGGCAGGTTAAACCTTCATAAAAAGAAGGAACACTATCTAATCCAAGTTGTCAAAATAGCAATAGTACTTCTCATATTATGTGCAATATGATGGTTTCTAATGCTGAAAAAAAAATTCAAGGAAAGAAAGGTATGAGCCAATATTAATGTCTTTGTTTAAATTTAAGCAAGTACATACACATTCTTGAGAAAAATATATAAAGAAGATATAAGTATGTTTAAAGGAAAAAGGCTAAGAGTAAAGTAGAACTCAATATTAAAGGAAATTTATGATAGCATGCAAATGGTATTTGGGAGGTTTTACAATGCATTTTTAAAGTTTTGAGATACAACAGTACTATCAAGAAATGTAAAAGAAGAGAAAGAAGTTTAAAGCTTTCCTAAGAGTATGTTCCAATTCACTCCATGATTTTCTTAATGTAGTAAAAGCTATTATTTTACTATTTCAGATTTTGGAAAACTTGTCTACTACTTTCAAGGTATACCACACACTCAGCCTACTCTTCAGAATTGTACTAAAAATGACTGAAGGCCAGTTACATGTCTTTGCTCAACATAATTTCTGACAGGGTGTCCTCCTAAAATAATAAAATGCTGTATTTTATAAAACGGTGCTGTCCATTTTCAAAAGAAAATACTTAGATTGATAATCTTTTATTGATTGGGAAGCCAACATAAACTTATCAAATGCATTTTGTTGTTGCTGTTGTTCAGTGCCATCGAATCAGTTCTGCCTCTTAGTGACCTTGTATAGGGTTTCCAGGAGTTCTGGTGTGGCACTGTGGGTTAATGCACTGGGCTGCAAGGTCGGTTTGAACTGCAAGGTCAGTGATTCAAACTCACCAGCTGGCCTCGGACACTCTACACAGGGTCTCTAGGAGTCTGATTCGACTCTATGGCATTTAACAATAACAATAGGCTTTCAAGAGCAGCTAGTGGATTTGAATCACGGATCTTGTGGTTAGAAGTCCAGTACTTATCTTACAGTACCACAGCAGGACTCCAAATGCTTGTTGTTGTTGTTATTAGTGCCCTCGAGTCAGTTCTGACCCATAGTGGCCCCGTATGGGGTTTCCAAGGAGCAGCTGGTGAGCTTGAACCGTGGATCTTGCGATTCAAAGCAACTTTGCAGTCCACCCACAATGACACACCAGGACTCCTCCAAATGCTTAGAAGATATATATTAAAATTCATATGAATAAATGAGAACTGTTACATCAAATACTTCTGAAATACTCATTTCTATTATGAGATGATCATCTTTCTTCTATTGTATTTTTTCTAACTCTAAAATTTTCCCTTTAGTTGTACTCTTCTCTTTTATAAATAGGTCATTTATATTTCTCTTCATATTATGTTTTCTTCTGCTTTTCGCTACCCAATCATTATGTTTTTTCTGTCCCATGGGGACATTTGACTTTTAATTCAACTTTAAATTACTAACGAGATCACCGGGTTATTTATATTGGCAGGATGCGCCTCCATCCATCAACATCATGAGGAATCACAGCATGGTAGACATCGAAGGGATCTCAAATATCATTTGCTTGAGTCCTGTACCAATAGGAACAGGTGGCTGACTATTCTTAATTATTTTTCTTCCTTTTTTTACTTTCTTAAGATGACAAAGATTTTGATGACTGTTCTACCCTGGCTTAGTTTAATAAGTAAAGAGTTAAAAAATATATAGTAGAAAGAAATTATGACTAAAAAAGCCTAAAATCGAGGTTCTGATTTCAGTACTATAACTTACTGTCTAATATAAAACAATTCTTCTGAGTTTCAAGTTCCTCATGTCAACAGGGATAATGCTGTCTACCTTTCAAAGTTATAAACTTATTGTAAAGATCAAAGAAAATTACAAAAATGTCCTGAAAACTGGAGATGAACTACAGAAAGTTAGCATTAAAATGAGAAGACAACACAGTATAGTACAAAGAACCTGTGCTATAGGCAAGTTAAATTTCAAATTCCTTCAACAATTTACAAACTGTACAATCGTAAACAAAGTATGAAATTTCACTGATTTAGTTTGGAGGACCAAACTGATATAATGTCTGCTTCACTTGGTTTTGCTGTGAGGATTATAGGAAGTTAATGTGCCTAACCTAAGTGCTGGCACAGTGTAGCTCCTCAATAAACATTAACTCTGCTTATTGCCAGGCTTTCCTGCTTCTGCTCACTTGTCAATAAATACTTTAAGATACCAATGTGGAATTTTACCAAAAAGAAAATAAGTAAAATTTTATTCCTCCTAAGGTTCATCAGAAATCCTGGTGTGGTGTTGTAGGATAAGCACTAGACTGCTAACCGAAAGGTCGGCAATTCAAACCCATCAGCCATGCCTCAGAAACCTTACATAGTGTAGCTATGAATCGGAAATGACTCAGCAACACTTAACAACCACAAGATTTTTTGAGCAACAGATGGATTCCTTTCCCTATCAGCCTTGGTTTGAAAACAGAAAGAAATTAGCAGATTTCTTTTACAAACAAACAAAAAACACTTTAAAGAGTAAACAGTTTGTTTGCTGTTATGTGCCATGGAGTCGGTTCAGACTCATAGCAACCCTGTTATAGGGCTTCTGAGGCTGTAAATCTTCACAGGGGTAGTTTGGAACTGTAGACCTTGAGGTTAGCAGCTCGATTCGTAACCACTACCCTACCAGAGCTCCTTAAAAGACACAATAAAAGAAATGACACAAGGTGGTGAGCTCCTAGAATGAAGTTCTTAATGACCTTGATTATTTTCATAATCTATCATAGCTCTGGTAGCGTAGTGGTTACGAATCGGGCTGCGAACCTTAAGGTCAGCGGTTCGAAACTACCAGCCGCTCCGCGGGAGAAAGATGAGGCTTTCTACTCCCGTAAGGATTTACACCCTCGGAAACCCTGTACAGGGTCGCTATGGGTCGGAACCGACTCGACGGCACTTAACAACAACAACAACAATCATAGCACCTGGCAAAAGAAGGCACACATACACTTCTTGTATGAAAAAGTCTGTTGGGAGAATCACTGATCTTAGAAATTAAGAAATCAAAGATTTAATCAGATCTGTATAGATATCAGATGACAAATTGAATATGTTCTTAATATAATAAAGTTAAAACCAAATGAATGTGAACCAAATTTTTAAAAGAAGACTCTTTATATAGCTAACTGATTTATATAAAATATACTATCTCTTTACTGTATTTTATACCAAAAAAATCATAAAAAGCAAAATATTGTTTTACCTTGTTATGCATCAAAACAATCCTTAAGTCAGGTTTAAGAATACCATAGTTCACAAGGAGATCTTGAACCCTTTTTAGTTCATCTTTACATTTTTTAGCAGTTGAGTAAAATTGTTTTCTTACAGGCAGGCTCTTAAACAATCTTAAAGCAGTTACAGTTGTACCTGTTGGTGGGTAAGATGAAAGCATAGTTAGATTTGAAAGGAGTTACAGTTGTACTTGTTGGTGGGGAAGATGAAAGAATAGTTAGATTTGAAAGGAACTATACAGATCTTCAAATTTATCTATGATTCAGCCACTCACCCTTTTTATCACTAAAGGGGTTTGTTACTGAGTGTAAACTGATTATGGTAATGGAACTCAACCTGCTGCAGTCACATGGACACTGACTCACTCATAACCACCCTGTAGGACAGAGTACAACTGCACGATAAGGATTCCAAGGCTGTAATCTTTAAGGGAGCAGACTGCCAAATCTTCCTCCAGAGGAACAGCAGATAGATTTGAACAGCTGACCTTTCAGTTAGCAACAATGTATTTAACCACTGCACCAACAGAGCTTCTTGGGAACACAAAGCTCAATTTTATAAGCTATTTTGATCCTCTGCTAGACATTATCTGCAGCAGATTGACCTGCTACGTATTATGTTTTTTATGTGATCTGAGTAAGACTAATCTTATTTCTCCTACTGCTAAAAAAACAAAAAACAAAAACAAACAAACAAAAAAACCATGGGCTCATCAAAATGCAAATATCTCAAGAAATCTGCTGTATTAAATCATTTGAGGATGATCTTTAGTCTGCATTTTAACATACAATATCTAAGGATGCATAAACATATAAGTTGTTGCTGTTGGTTACCATCAAGTCAGTACACAGAGCACACAAAAAGTCTTCTCTCTCTACCACTTTACACAATGACCAGTATTTCTCTTACACGTTATTAGATATTTCAGGTATAAATTCTGAGTGGAATAACTGAGGTCATCATATATATACAGTATATAAAAATCTAAGACCTATAGGCATTAACATAAAATCCAAAAGGAAAATAGATACAAATGCAGATGTAATAATTAAACAAACAAACGAAGGCACCATTTCCAAAATTTTAAGGACAGGAAAATATTTTACAAACTTTCTGGCAGAAAGAATAAGTTCTTTACAAGTAAAGGCTAGTATCACACTTCTCTCAAGAGTATAAAAATGAATGAAATCTACAAACTATTAAAGGGAGCTAATTATTAATTTAAAAATCTATGTATAGTTAAGTTATGTATAAGGGCAAAATGAAGACAATTTTGGACTTGCATGTTTCTGAAGTCATCACCCAAGTATGATAAAAATGATAAAGAGTAACCTCTAACTAAATAACAATTACATCGAAATACATATTTTAAGGCAAGAAAAGACAAGAAAATAAACTTGATGAGTAAAGTCTCTTAAAAGTGAAATGTAAACAGATTATGGTAATACGGCTAGGATTTGCAATGTAACTATTAGGTAAGGATTCTTGAAATAAAAATAGTATAATATAGGGGAAAGCCTAATGATAGGTTGGAACTCAATATTTTAAACTATTACAACTAATATTGGGGACCCCTGGTGGTGCAGTGGGTTATGTGTTGGGGTGTAAAATGCACGTTTGACATTTCTAATCCACCAGCCACTTTGCATAAGAAAGATGAGGCTTTCTGCTCCTGTAGTTTTACAGCCTTGGGAATGCAATACAGGGGTGCTATGTGAGTCAAACCGACTTGATGGCACACAACAATTGCTGACTGTCATTAACTTTAAGAAAGGATTTGGTATAAAGAGAGATAAAGCTTACAGTGCCCCTACATAAGCTGGTCCCTGGTCAGTTTCTCTTTCACAACTATTCTTCCTTCTGTTCTTCTAACGTATCTGACTTACTTCCAACTGAGGGCCTTTGCATATATTTTGTTTGCCTAGCACCCTATCACCCTACAGATCTCATTCAAATATCATTTTAGTGACTCCATCTAAATTCCTTACTAAAAGTTTCTTTTCCAAACCATGTTCTTATTGTTAGCAGCCACTGAGTTGGCCACCAACTCCTAGTGACCCCCATAAACAACAGGACTGGATTATTACAATGCATAGGGTTTTCAATGGTTGATTTCTCAAAAGAGTTATAAGACTATGGCGGTTGAAGTTGTTAAGTGCCATCAAATTGGTTCTGACTCATAGGAAACCTACATAGGGTTTCTGAGCAGCAGTTGGTGAGTTTGAATCACCAATCTAGCAGTGAGCAGTCCAGTGCTTATGCTATACTTCCACACCAGGAACCCACAAAACTACGGCTAGAAGGGTCATAGTAATTGAATCACTGTATCACAATGTTTTTATGCTTGTTTACTTCTTGGCTAGGTCCTTCATCAGCATATGATTGTTGTTGTTGTTGTTAAGTGTTGTCGAGTCGGTTCTGACCCATAGCTACCCTAAACAGGGTTTCCAAGGCTGTAAATCTTTATGGGAGCAGAAAGCCTCATCTTTCTCCCGTGGAACAGCTAGTAGTTTCAAACTGCTGACCTTGTGGTTCACAACCCGATTCGTAACCATTACACTACCAAAGCTTCTTCATCAGCATATTATTGTCTAGCAATTTTGTGTGTCTGCTTTCTTAAAATTTTATGTAGGGTATTTCCTTGGCTTAGGTGGGCCTATCATTTTCACACTCAGAATTAGTCTTTGGAAAACCAAGGTGCTGCTACTCTTCTCTGCTTTGTTGTTAAATACTAGGGTGTCAGTTCCCACTCAGAGTGACCCTGCACAGGGTTTCTGAGGCTGCAAATCTTTATGGGAGCAGGAAGCCTCATTTTTCTCCCGCAGAACAGCTGGTAGTTTCGAAAAGCCGACCTTGAGGTTAGCAGCCTGATTCGTAACCACTACGCTACCAGAGCAACTTTGTTGTTGTTGTTATGTGCCATGGAGTCGGTTCTGACTCACAGCGACCCTGTACAGGGTTTCTGAAGCTGTAAATCTTTATGGGAGCAGAAAGCCTCATCTTTCTCCCGTGGAAAGGCTGGTAGTTTTGAACTGCTAACCTTGTGGTTTGCAGCCCGATTCGTAACCACTACGCTGTCAGAGTTCCCTTAGGAAAGTACAAAACCACTGCCAAGTTCTAGAGCAAAAGTAGACAGTGATCAAGGAGGGCATGCATATAACAAACAGAGTAAGTCAGCCTCCATTGCTAAATGGAAGAAACAACCATTCTAGAATTCACACAAGCCCCTCTAGGTTCCCCCTATATATCTCCATATAGCTTTAATTACCACCCGTATGCCAAAGATTCTTTTCATCAAACTGAAAGCAGCAATATAATGTCATGGACATCTGGGGGTGGGGAAGACCACTGCCAATTAAATTATCATCCTGTAAAACTTTAACAACAGTGCTTTCAACACATGAATTAGTCACAGGAGTCAAACATTGCTTTAATATTGTATCTATCCCTACAGCAATATCCTCAGTGTTATTGTTTTCAATGCTTGGCATGTGATTGGCAATAATTCTTCACTTAACACAACTTCATTTACTTGTGGATAGTTTCACTTTTTAGGTCTTATAAAAAATGCTGTTGACACTGTAGGATAACTGTTGGACTATTTACCACAAGGTCGGCAATTCAAACTCAACAGCCACTCCCCCAGGGAAAGGTGAGGAATTTTGCTCCCTTAAAAATGCACATTCTTGAAAATCCTAGACAAGGTCCCTATGAGTCAGAAGACATTAAAGGAACCTAACAACAACAAAGTACTTGTGTACTGCTTTGCAAGAAAACATGTTGTTGTTAGGTGCCATTGAGTTGGTACTGACTCACAGCAACCTTATGCACAGCAGAATGAAACACTGCCCAATCCTGGGCCAACCTCACTACTGGTTCCCACGCTTGAGTCCATCAATGCTGCCACTTGGCCAATACATCTCGCTAGGGGTCTTCCTCATTTTCTCTGATCCTCCACCTTACCAAACATGATAT
>NW_006408577.1:14306941-14317026 GCF_000296735.1 Chrysochloris asiatica | reverse complement strand
AATTTGCCCAGAGAATCTTTCAATAATGAAAGTCGAGGCTTGAATTTTTTCTTCAGTTCCCCCAGCTTGAGAAATGCTGAGCATGTTCTTCCTTTTTGTTTTTGCTTATTTCTCCAATCAACACATGAATTAGCAACTATGAACAAAACTCAACTGAGGTAACAATTTGAATATCCACACTGCCTGGCCAAAATGGGTTTTAAAATGCCATTCATTATAAGCCACAATCTATTTAAAGAAAAGTTAAAATATGACAAAATTAATGAATTAAGATATTTCAGGGGGCTTCACAAATTTCATAGAAAATTTGGAATTAAAAGATACTAGTATTGTTCCATACTTTTTGAAGCCCCCTTGTATTTTCAGGGTTACTGAAAAACACCATGTGATGTCTCCATACACTTCAACCCAACCACTCCCAGACCTAAACTCATTATTTTCCTCTTTAATCTGATCTTTTACCTAAACTCCTTTTCTCAATCAAGAGTGAAACAGTTTCCAAAGGCAGAAACTCTAGTTTTAATAGGTTCTTCACTATATCTCCTACAGGGAATACTGCACAAATAATCTATTGTCATAAAAGTGCCATCAAGTCAGTGTATATAATCTAGGACTCTGGTATATACCAAAAATCTATCTCAAATCTTCCCTCAAACCTTAACTCAAAAAAACATCGCTTAAAGTTAAGACGTAACATACAGTATAAGTTAAATTACCCTACTGATAATGACTGATCTGCCTAAAAGTTTTCAGTATTTCATCATTAGCTGCAAGGTAAGGTGTAAACTCTTGTTACTCCTTGTTGTGGTTGCTGTGTGCCATGGATTAGGTTCTGATTCACAGTGAGCTTGGACAGGGTTTCGAAGAACAACTATTGAGTTTAGCAGTCCCAGTGCTTATTCTACAATGCCACACCAGGGCTCAAACTCCTTGTTGTTGTTAGGTGCCTTCGAGGTGGTTCTAACTCATAGCAACCCTACACACAACAGAACAAAACAATACCTGGTCCTATGTCATTCTCAAAATTGCTATGTTTGAGCACACAGTTGGTGCTATGGTGTCAATTGACTTCCTTGAGGGTCTTCCTCGTTTTTTGCTGGCCCTCTTTACCAAGCATATGTCCTTCTTGAGGGACTAATCCCTCTTGACAACATATTCAACCACAAAGTCACACCATCCTCACTTCTAAGAAGCATTCTGGCTGTACTTTTTTCAAGACACATTTGCTTGTTCTTCTGGCAGTCTGTGGTACTTTCAATAAATGCACTGATTGAAAGAGCAGCTGGTGGGTTTGAACTACTGACCTTGTGGTTAACAGTCCAGTGCTGATCCTACAGTGCCATACCAGTAGTCTCATCCCTTGGGGGGGTCGACGGGGGGTAGGGGGGAATGCTTTTAAGGTCTTCTTTATTTATTATCCAACTTTTACATGCATATGTTGTTGTTGTTGTTGTTGTCAGGTGCCATCGAGTCGGAACCGACTCATAGCAACCCCATGTACAGCAGAACGAAACAATGTCCAATCCTGGGCCAACCCCACCACCGCTGCCACACTTGACGCCATCAATGATGCCACCTGGCTGATCCATCTCGTTGGGGGTTTTACACTTTTTCTCTGACCCTCCATCTTACCCAGCATGACATTCTTCTCCAGCGACTGTTCTCTCTTGACAATATGAGATGAGTGGAAATACCAAGGCATGGGTCAGGTGCATTTTAATCCTCAAACTAATATCTTTGATCTTGAACATTATAAAGAGGTCTTGCGCAGATGTGCCTAATGCAGTACATCCATTGATTGCTTGACTGCTGCTTCCATGAGCATTGATTGTTATTACAAATCAAGTCTTTGACAACTTCAATCTTTTTTCCATATATCATAATATTATTTACTGGTCCAATTGTGAGGACTTTTCTTTAATTAAGGTGTAATCCATACTGAAGACTTTGAGCTTCATCAGTTAATATTTTAAGTCCTCTTCATTCTAGCAAAGTTGTGTGATTTACATATCACACATTGTTAATGAGTCTTTCTCCAATCTTTTTTCCCCACCTTTCCAACATTTTGTGTGTGTGTGTGAATTATGCAATAGTTTACATGGGAGAACATTAGCTTTACATGCATCCTATAGTATTTCGTTTCATTGCGATGATTACAATCCCTTGCATGCATTATCAAACAACCAAAGGGTACACGGGTACACCCTGCAAGCCTGTCCCTCCTCCCACCACTGTCAGCACAAAGCCCCCCTCTCTCTCTGAGTCTAGAGTCCCCAACCACTTCATGTCTCCACATCATCATTTCTGCCTCCATCTCTGGATAGGGCCCTGCACTCCGCTTTTCTCCCTTGATGGTCCCAGGGAGCTCTGCTCCTGTATGCAAAATCAATCACTCCCCTTCTTTTGTTACAAAATGTCTACCTTTACCTTTCACCTTTCCAACACTCCCAATCAGTCCTGATAGCAATCATTCACTATTGTACCACAAGAGTCTTATCCCCATCTCCTTTCATCAGTCACATCCAGACAAGTTGGAAACCACTCAGTGGAGATAATACCTTTCCCCATACCGTCTGGAAGTAGGTTCCCTATTGAAAGCTTGTAAACCAGTCACTTCTTGCCTTTGTTGCCCCCCATTTTGGGTAGCCAGTGTCTTAACTGTCTATCCTTATGGACCCTGTGTACCAAGGGGGTAGGAATGATACTCGCTGTAAAGACTTGTTCCCTCCTTTGACCTACTGCATCCACAAGCATAGCTCAAGTTCATCAAATTGTAGGGGATTACTCTTTTTCCCCTCTTCTTTCTTCTTCCAGTCGAGTTCTGATCATCCAGCCAGGTCAAGTTGGTACTATATGCAAGTATGGGTGTTCTTGTGCATCTCCCCCCACTTCATATCAGCTGGACCCTTCACACTCCGCTCTAGTCCTCTGTGGCCACGTCTCTCTCTCTGGGCCCAGGAGTCCCCAGGTCTCATCATACTGCTGGCCAACCAGGTCTCAACCCAGGTTAACAGGAGTCTATTAAGTGTGGTCAGACTTAACTCCCATTTCATTGCTGTTTTTCCCCCACTTCTCCTTATCACTGACCACTGTGGTCAGCAGCAAGTCCACATACTTGCTTGTGTATTCCCCTTAGAGTTTTAGTCTTAGAAGGGGGTTTGCCCTGAGGGGACCTGATCACTTGCCTTGATGGCTCCCAGGGGAACAACTTGCTTGTTCTTGTAGTAGTCAATCAGACCGTCATTACTGTTTTTGATTTTTCCTGCTGGTCTTTCTTTCAAGAAGTTATCTTCTGTTCTTCTAGCTGCTCCAGGCTAGTCTGCTTGTCCTTTCAAGTGGAAATTTCCCACCTCAGGAGATTCTGGATGGGGAATCCGGATTCCACTTATGGTCTTACACAATGCAAAGGCATCACACGCAGGAAGCCTCTTTCACTGGGCAACTTCTAGCCCCATTTTAGGTATTCCAATCAGTTACAGGCTGAAGATGGACTTATAAGCTTTCTATGGTGATGTTTCTGACTATTCCTCTCCACTCTCTTTCTCAAATCTTAATGCCATGTTCTTTTTCATATAATCCAGCTTCTCCAGTTATTTGCTCAGCATACAGATTCATAAGTATGGTGAAATGACAGAATCCTAGTGCACACCATTCCTGATTTTAAACCATTCACATATCCTCTAGTTCTTATCGAATGACAGCCTCTTGGTCTAGGCATAGGTTCTTCATGAGCACAATATTGTGTTGGGGAATACCCAGTCTTTACAATGTTATCCATTTTTTTTATGATTGAAACAGTTCAATGCCTTTGTGTAGTTAATAAAGCACAAGGAAACAAATCTTTCTGGTATTCTCTACTTTTAGCCCAGATTCATAACGTCAGAAATAATATCCCTTGTTTCAGATCCTCTTCTGAATCCCATGTAAATTTCTGCCAACTGCTCTGTCAATATACTGCTGCAACCATTTTTTAAATTATCTTCAGCAAAATTTTACTTGCATGTGATATTAATAATATTGTTTTATGATTTCCACATTCCAATGGGTCACCTTTCTTTGGAATGGGTACAAATATTGATCTCTTCCAATCAGTTGTCCAAGTAGCTGTCTTCCAAATTTCTTGGCATAGACAAGTGAGCGTATTCAACAACACATCAGATTGTTGAGAAATTTCAATTTGTATTCTATCAATTCCTTGTTGTTGTTAGGTGCCATAGAATCAGAACCAACTCATAGCAACCTTATGCACAGCAGAATGAAACACTGCCTGATCCTGGGCCAACCACACTATTCTTGCCACACTTAAGCCCACTGATGCTGCCACCCTGCCAATCCATCTTGCTGGGTCTCTTCCTCTTCTTCTCTGACCGTCCACCCTACCAAACATGATATCCTTCTCCAGCAACCCTGGTTTTTCTCCAATGCCTTTAGTGTAGCTTGACCTTCTTCCCTCAATACTATCAGTTCTTGATCATATGCTACCTCATGAAATGGTTGAACATCAACCAATTGTTTTTGGTACAGTGACTCTGTGTATTATTTCCATCTTATCTGGATGCTTCATGCATCATTCAATATTTTCCCCATACAATCCTTCAATATGTTACATCAAGACTTGAATTTTTTTCATTTCTTTCAGCTTAAGAAATACTGAGCATACTCTTCCCTTTTGGTTTTCCAACTCTAGGTCTTTGCACAAATCACTATGATACTTGTCTTTGTCTTCTCAAGCTTCCCTCTGAAATTGTCTGTTTAATTCTTTTATTTCATTTCTTTTAGTTGCTTTGGCTTCTCTACAGCTCAAGAATAAGTTTCAGAGTCTCATTTGACATCCATATTGGCTTTTCTTTCTAACGATCTTTTGTTCTTTATGTCATCCCACAACTCTTCTGGTGCTTGGTTATTAATGTCTACTGCATTAAATCTATTCTGGAGATGGTCTCTTAGTTGAGGTGGCATATAGTCAAAGTCTTGGCTATCGTGGACTTGTTTTAATTTTCTTTAAACTTGAAGTTGCATATGAGCAAATGATGGTTTATTCCAATCAATCAATGCCCTTGTTTTGGCTGATGATTCTGAACTTCTCCTTCATTTTTTCATAGATACAGTCAACTGAATTTCTGCATATTCTATCTGGTACGGTTCACATGCATAGTCCTCTTTTACGCTGTTGAAAGAAGTTATTTACAATGAAGTCATTGGTCTTTCAGTTTTCTATCATGTGAACTCCAGGATGATTTCTAAATTGTCTTCTCAGCACTGCTTTCACTGTGTCCCAAAGATTTTGGTATGTTTTTGTTCTCATTTCTTTCTAGGAACTTTCTGAATTCATGTTTAATATTTTCTATTATCTAGTAACTCTTCAGCAGGGTGTATTGTTTCCATGTATTAAACTTTATTTCCTTAGTCTTCTTATGGTTGATTTCTAATTTTACGGCATTGTGGTCTGAAACGATGCTTTTTAGTATTTTGATATTTGTAAATTATGGAGGCTTGCTTTGCGACCTGGTCACAAATTGACATGGTCAATTCTGGAGAATGCTCCATGTGCACTGGAAAAGAATGTGTATTGTGCTGTTGTTGGTTTGAATACTCTGTGCACGTGTATAAGGTCAAGTTGGTTGATTGTGCTGTTTACTTCTGTGGCTTTGTCGAGTTTCATTCTGGTTGTTCTATCTCTTTTCGAAAGTGGCATATTAAAATATTCCACTATAACTGCAGATTTATCTATTTCTTTCTTCAGTTCTAGTACGGTTTGCTTTATATATCTAGGTGCTCTTTCATTGGGAGTGTAGATGTTAATTATGGTTATGTCATCTTGCTCAATTGACCCTTTAATCATGAGATGTTAACTGCCATTAAGTGCGCTTTTATTTGGAACATAGATATAAATTATGGTTATGTCATCTTGCTCAGTTGACCTTTAATCATGAGATAGTGCCTTCTTTCTCTCTTATGCTGGTTTTTGCTTTAAAGTTTATTTTATCAGAGATTAATATTGCCACTCCTGCTTGTTTTTTATTGCTATTAACTTGGTATATTTTTTTCTGTCCTTTAACTTTTAGTCTGTTTTTGTCTTTGTGTGTAATGTGTGTCTCTTACAGGCAGCATATTGAAGGGTCTTGTCTTCTTATCCATTCAGATACTCTTTGTCTCTTCACTGGTGCCTTTAATCCACTAACATTCAGTATAATTAATGATAGGTATGGATTAACTGCTGTCATTATGTTAATTTTTTGTGGAGCTGTTCGTTCCTTTGTTCTACATGCCTTCTTGTGCTGAGTTCAAGTTTTTTGTGCTAATTCTTTGCAGTTTCTTCTTAGTTTTAATGTTTCCTTGTTCTGCTTTGATCTTCATTTTCATGGTAAGTTGTGAAGTATTAATTTTCTTTGGGGTTACCCTATAGTCTATTAAGTTTTCCCTGTGTTTAAGACAGTCTATTGTATCCTGCAATCTACTTGACCTCCTCCTCACCACCTGCATCTTTTGCCTCTCCCAGGCATCCCCTCCCAGCTTCCCTTCAGGGTCCAGTGCCCTGTGACTAAGCCCCTGTCTACACAGAAGCCTGGAAGGGCTCAACCAAGAGCTTGAAGAGGTGTTTGTGAAGTAGCAGGGTGAAGAGGAGTTGCTGAGGATGCTCAAGGTCCCCGATGGGCACCGTGCCCCCGCCACTCCCCAGAGTGGCAGCTCTGATCATTCCCTCCTTCCCCTGGAGCCTGGCAACCTGGCCAGCTCTCCCCCCCTGGCCCTGGCATCTCCCCAGCCACCTGGCCAGGGCAAGCTGTGAGGATCACCAGGGTGCCGTGGAAGAGAATCCCCATCCCCAATGACAAAGCCTCCTCTCCAGGACACCCCACATTCCTGGAAGAGGGCACCCCATCTCCTGTCCTCGCCTCTGCTGCCTCCCCTTGGCTGAATCACAGCTATGTCTTCAAACGGGAGCCCCCAGAAGGCTATGAGAGAATGCGTGTATTTGAAGAGGCCTTGTCCCTAGGCCCTGACCTGACATTCCTGACCGGACAAGAACAAAGTCCATTTCAACCCAACCGGCTCATTCTTCTGCCCTGTTAATTTGAGGAGGCCCCTCTTCCCCAGCATGGGCTTCATCTTCCATAACTGCCCCTCAAGCCCGGGGTCTCCCCTTCCCCCGACCAGCCCCAGGCCACCTCCCTGGAAAGATCCAGGGGCCTCCTCACTGCCATTCAAGCTGTGGCAGCACACCCCGCCATCAGACGAGCCAGTGCTTTTCCAGAGCTCCTTGGAGGTCTAAGGACCCCTCCCCCACCACTGTACCATGGAGACCAGTGCCTTGGTGGCAGGCTTCTCCTAGTCCCCCTGAAGTGGGAGATGGAAGAGCCCTTCCCTCTCGGCATTTGAGCACTTTTATTTATAGTGTCAAAGCCCTGGATTCTCTTTCAGATGGACATTGGCCCTTACTAATGTGAGGGGACCTGCCTTCTCCACTAGCAGCTGGGCAGCTCACAACTCACAGCTGTGTTCCTGCCACCTTCTTCACTTGGTGGAAAACTCACCCAGAAGGTCTTGGATCAACCACTCCTAAGTGTGAGTCCAACAACTATATATGAGGACTTGTCCTTGTCATAGAGCAGGCTGGCCAAGATTGAAGGAGTGGGCATGCCACAGATCTCCTGCCCTCTCCACACACACACACATACACAAGAGAAGACCAAAAGATAGATATCCTGTCCTTAGCTCTACCCCTCTGGTTCCCTCTGACTGGAGGTGCTGACCAAAGCAGCCCTAATGAGCCCTAACACTTGACCAATTCAGCTGCTGGCAGAGTGGAGAACCAGAGGTTTTCCCAAGTGGCATTTTCATCTCGCTTTCACCTTGATTAAAGATTGTCTTACGCAGCAGCCCGACCTACCCAGCCTCAGGTGGGTGGTGGGGGAGAGGGAGAGTTGGCATTCCTCTGGGTGGCAAGCGACAACTCTATACCCTCTACCTGACCCAGGTCTGGGTAGGATTAGAAAAATGCCTATTTTTCTTGTATTGATGTAGAAACTATTTTCTCCTAAAGGTACTATTTTTGCAGCTGTTTGAAGACTGTATATTTTCCGTACTACAGAGCTCACACAAAAATTGAAGAATGCTAATGTTCGAAGTTTCTTATCCTATGTTTAAAGGTGTTTTTTTGGTTTTTCGTTTTGCAGATCTTAGTGTTAATAGACCAAATAAATAAGTATTCCCAGCCAAAAAAAAAAGGTCTTGGGTCCTATATTTCCTATAGTTTTCCCTTCTTTGACACTGCTAATATTTTGATCTTTGGGTGGGCTCACAGGTCCTCTGAATTCATTGCTGTACTTTTGTACTGTTCTGAACTCTGCTATCTGTCAACTTGAGTTCCAGGTAGTGTTGCCACGTCTGTCAATCTCTGGTTGTTATCGGTTCTTGCTGGTTTTTCATTCCAAAGGACTCCCTTTAGGATGTTTTGAAGCGCTGGATTGGCTTTGACAAAATCTCTTAGTTTCTGTTTATCCTGGAATGTTTTGATTGCATCATCATATTTGATTGACAGTTTTGCTAGATAGAGTTATATTCTTGGTTGGCACTTTTTTCTTTTAGGGTTTTATGTATGACTCCCCATTGCCTTCTTGCCTGCATAGTTTCTGCTGAGAAGTCAGAGCTTAATCTGATTTGCTTGCATTTGTAGGTAACACTTCTCTTTTCCCTAGCTGTTTTTAGGATTCTCTCGTCTTTGATCTTGGAGAGCTTGATTATGATTATGTCTTGGTGATTTTCTTTTGGGGTCTATCCTTCCTGGGGTTCGTTCAGCTTCTTGAATGTTTATCTTCTCATCCTTCAAGATGTTAGGAAAATTTTCATCCAGAAGCTTTTCAACTATCTCTTCTGTGGACTTCTGTGATTCTTGCTGTTCTGGAATGCCAAAAAACTCTTAAGTTATTCCTCTTCATGTTATCTAGCATGAATCTTAGACTCTCTTCAGAACTTTTAATACTTTATTCTGCTTGCTCTTCTATCTTAGCAGTATTGCAAGATTTATTTTCCAGCTCGCTGGTTCTAGCTTCCATCTCTTCCATTCTGCTCCTTTGCCCTTTCAGTGTATTGTCCATTTCTGATATTTTACTATTAATCATCTAGACTTCTTTTTGAGGTTTTGAATTGTTTCCAATGCTGTATCTATCTTGTTTGATTGCTCCTGTAGCACTTTCCTGACTTCTTCCTTATTTTCCTGCACCCCTTTCCGGAGCATTTGAATTTGTTTCCATATAATTCTTCTGAATTTCTTCTCAGGCAGATCCAGAGCCTGCTCTTCTACTGGAAAGTCTGTACCTGCTTCCAGCTCATTTGTCTCCGTTACTTTTTTCTGGTTTTGGACATGTGTTGAGATCTTTAATTGTGTTTTCTTGGACATTTTCAGTAGCTATGTGGGTTTTTAATGCTTAAATGGATGTATGTTGCTTTATTGTTAAGCTTACTGAGCATCTCCTGGTGGATATAATCTGGAGATTGTCTTCCCTTTTCACGTGTAATGCTCTTGTCCAGATGGCGGGATATTATAGGGTATGCTTGTAGCTTGGCTATATGAGCTGTCTCTTCGTGAGTAAGGTAGGGGGAGAAAGCTCCCACTCCTGAGAAAAGAGGGAGGCCAAAAGGACCAAAGAGAGAAACAATACAAAAGCAGAGAGAGAAATGACCAAACAAAAACAAAAATAAAATCATAACTGACTATGGTTGTTAAGTGCTGTCATGTCAGTTCTAACTCATAGTGATCCTGTAAAGGGTTTCCAAGAAACATCTAGAGGGTGTGAACTGCCAACCTTGCAATTCAAATTGAATTGTACTTATCCTACAGCACCATACCAAGACTCCAAAAGATTGGTGACCAATCTGGTCTCAGGGTTCCACCAGCTTCTATGTAACCAATAAATCTGGTCATTTTTATGATTTCGAGTTGTGTCATATCTATCCTGAACCTTATTTTATATGCAGTTGGATGGTAAAACTGACCAATCCCCATGTTAATTTCACACACACTATTTACATGGTTCTATGATTCCAGGCTACCATTGCTGATGTCCAGTGGATCTTGGCTGAAAGCA
>NW_006408577.1:14255710-14305960 GCF_000296735.1 Chrysochloris asiatica | reverse complement strand
GTGGCAACAGTAGTGAGGTTGGTTCATGACCGGGCAGTGTTTCGTTCTGCTGTGCATAAGGTCGTTATGAGTCAGTACTGACTTGATGGCACCTAACAACAACAGGACTCCTGGGTGATGCTGTAGGATAAAGACTATACTGCGAACTACAAGTTTGTTGGTTCAGCAGTTCAAACTCACCAGCTGCTCTTTGGAATCCCTATATAGGGTCAATATGAGTTGGAACGGACTCAAAGTCACTAACAACAATATCCAATCATTGTACCATCCAACAGTGTTTTATAAAATTAGCCATCTCCAAAGTAGGAATGAGGGATCTCATGACCATCAAGATAACATAATCCACAGATAATTTTCTACATCCTACTTTGGTGAGTACCAACTGGGTTCTTAAAAGCTTGTGAGCAGCTATATGTTGTTGTTAAGTGCCATCGAGTTGATTCCAACTCATAGTGACCCTGTGTAGCGTTTCCGAGGAGCCACTGGTAAGTTTGATCTGTCTACCTTGTGGTTTGAATTCCAGTGCTAATCTTATTGCACCACACAAATATTGATCTCTCACTATATAGAGGAAAGAAGAGTGATGAAAATTGAAGAGGCATGGAAACAATTATTCTAATAGACTAATGAATCATCGAAGCATCAGTCTTCATGACCCTGAGACCAGAACTACATGGACTATTATTGTTTAAAATTAATTATCCCGTTCTCCTTTTTTCAGGTCTCTCCAAAGTTTTATTATTTGACTGAACCAGAGAAAAGAAGAGTGATGAAAATGGAAAACTCTTGGAAATAATTAGTCCAATGGACTAAAAGACCAGGAAAACATCAAGTCTCCACAACTATGATACCAGAACTAGATGGTGTCTGGCTACCACTAGCAACTGTTCTGAAAAGGATCACATTAGAAGGTCCTGGATAGTGGGAGAAAATATGGAACAAAACTCAAAATCACAAAAAATACAAGGATTACTAGTTGGGCAGAGAATAGTGAACTCATTCTCATGGCTCAATTTCCAGCCAAGCAAAAGATAGTTTTAAAGGGGCCCACAACACTAGTGAGGTACACACACTATAGAATCGTCAACCATTTAAGAATAAAAGGCAGTATTTACGCAAGGACAAAGTTCAGAAAGGATGGGAGCGAAGGAGGGATGAAAAACAGAAACACCAGGAAGAAGTGGGAGAAGTGATGGCACACCGAAGATATTACAATTAAGGCAATGAAATAAAGTATATGATTTGTTGAATATAAATGTAATAATCTACTCTGTAAATCATCACTCAATTCAAAACAAAACAGAGCTAGAATAATAAATCCTGAAGTGAGTAATATCTTCCCCCAGAGAAGAAACATCCTGTCCTCTGTCAAACAGATAAAATGAAGTGCAGATCTCTTCAATTTATGTGTTTATCTAGGTTGGAGCCAATTGACCACTTTATTTAATTGTAGTTCACCTCCAGTTTCAAATGCTTTAAGAATGAAATCAGGCCTCTTCCTGTAACAGGTCTTCATGATTTAAGCACTATAAGATTTTAATATCTTTCTTTCTTCCCAGCTTAGTTCCAATGTTATTCATCATTGCTCAAATACCAAAAGTGTTGAAGGGAAAACTTGGCATATATGGCAGACTAGTTCTGTGTTTGAGAATCCCGTGGTTCAATCCGCTAGGGTCAGCCCAAGTGTCTATATACCACTTAGCTGGCTTCTACTAGTATACAGCAATCACTTCTTTGCCCATTTATATCTCTAGACTCAATTAATGTTTCAAAGCGTGCAAGTGGCCACCATTCACTTCTCATCTAGGAGAAAGTTACCTGTTTTAATGAACTTACATGAAAACTTATTTGTGACACAGTTCTTCAATGGATTTAAGGAAAAATACAATTTAAAAAATTTAAATTATTAAAATTATATAAAAAGTTTTTTTTCTCATTGTTATTATATACAGCAATAATCTCTTGAAATATACATCCATCATTCTCGATGACCAAATCCTTAACATCTTTAAACTTCTACCACCTTCAAACTCAAATGAAGGAAAAACCTCTTCAATCTCTAGGCAGCTGATGGCTTCATTTCACTGTCACTATTGATTTACTCACGTACGTTTTCAATCAGTGTGTAGGTTCTGAAATGACAAATATAATCTCATCTATTGTGCCTATGGACAGTTGAAGGGAGGCTTTGTTGTTGTTTTGTTGTTAAGTGCCACTGAGTTGGTTCTGACTCATAGCGACACTATATAAGGCTTCCAAGCAATGGCTGGTGAGTTTGAACTGCCAACTTTGTGGTTCAAGGCGACCTTGCAGTCCTGTGCTTCATCCCACAGCAAACAGGCAAAAATCAATAAGACAAAATTCAAGTATGTTTAAGAAAGAAAAAGATATTTGCTGATTTCTAAGATTTTCTTAAAGCATACTATGCATCAAAGACCACGAGTTCCCAGATTATGAACAAGTTCTGTTTTTTAAGTCTGTCCATAAGCCAAATTGACATATAAATCAAAACCCTTAGGTATAGTTCATATCTAATATCAGTCAAATGTTTGTCTTAGTATATAGTGTATACTTCCACATACATTAAAACATCTTTAACATAATATAATAATAATGCTTTGATATGTATCACAAAATAGTTTATTATTAAGAATCACTGTATATACCTTGAATTGTTAATATAATACGCTTTATGGGGTTGATTCACAACTATAGACTGAACATAAGTTGGACCTTCATAACCTTGGGATTGTCTGTACACCTAAACTATGTATTACGAAAAAACTTATGCTTCAGCAACTAAAAACAGTATCAGAGAAAATTAAGAACTACCAAGAAGGCAAGATTTATATGCCTGAATGAAAGCTATTGATTGTTGTTTGTTGTTAAGTGCCACTAAGTTGGTTCCGATTCATAGTGACCCTGTATTGGATTTCCAAGGAGTGGCTGGTAGGTTTGAACTGCTGACCTTGCAGTTACCCATCCAGTGCTTATCCTACAGTGCCACACCAGGACCCCAATGATAGAAAAGATTTTTCAAACTATAAATGAAATATGTATCCTTTAAAAAAATAAAAGATCAAGTGGTATTGGCCAATAGGGAGGAGGCCCCAGTATACTATCATATTTTATAAGAGAACTGCTCAGCTCTCTAACTTTAGCACATTCTACAAACACCAGAATTACACTGCAGTCTTGTAATATGCTCCCTGTTATATTTTTATATGACCCTATGCTTTGCCATTTATAAGGCAGCTATTTATATTCCTAATGTAAAGATGTACAGTTGCTTGAATATATCAGTAAGTTTTATAAACTATTTAGTGAATAAATGTTCCATTCTTAAATTAAGATGAAAAGATCTTTCAATACATTTAAAATCACACATAGCAGGGATATGCAAAGAACATGATGCTCTACTCTAATGACATAATAGGGAAAGGAAACACTTTGATCAGAGTACTTTAAATATACTACTTTTGATATCTGAGAAATTCCTAAGGCAGAAGTACTAGGAGGTGTAAAAAGTATTTATCCAGAAGGGTAAAGCAATTTAGAAAGCTTAGGACTGATTAACTAGGCCAAAGGGAATAGAAGTGATGACAGAAAAGGAGATGGCTAATACAAATAATTTAGTCAGAGTTGAAAAGCTGGGGACATTTTTATATTTCTTGTCAGTTGTCAAAATATTTTAAAACAGCAATGAACTAAAATTAAGGACAATTTTAAATGACATATTGTCAATACATAAGCCATTTTCAAAAACTAAATTAATCCACAAAACAAATACCTACACTAAGAAAAAATATAACTGGAATTTCTAGTAAATTATTTTTTTAACAATTTAGTATATTTTTAAAAGGAGTAACACATTTTCCAATGCTTAGATTCTCTTGTAAGTTGTCCCTGAACATATAGTTGGTATCATCCTATGAAACTGTATAAAGAGAAACTGCTAAGTAAGGATGTTCACACTACAGTCAAAATGACTCTACAAGAACCCTAAATGCACAGGTATAAATTAGGATGGTTGATCTGTAGTTTTAGCTTACACAGAAAATATTTAAATGGAAGCTAAATGACAGCTGGTGAAATGTGACTCTGTGATTCAATCACTCAAAAAAAAAAATCAGCTCTAAGGCAATATAAATGTGTAAGACTTTTGAAAGTGTTTTGGAGTTCTGTAATATGTACACCACCTAAAGCAATTTGAAATTCAGAGCTTGTCATTTTGTTGTTTTCCAAGCCAGTTAACTACAGTTAAAAGAAAAAAAGTAAGTTATGAAAGGCAAGTGTGGTTTTGTAACAAATGACTTTACAAGTATGTTGATTTTTAATATAAAGGAATACAGTCAATAAAATAAAGTTCAATTAAGAACTTTTTAAAAAGAAATCCCCTAATATGTATACCTGGTCTCACTTACCAAAGGTGGAAGAATGAGGTCAGCAGGAAAAGAAAAATCCACCAGTAAAAGGGCAAAGATCAGATGGATTCCTTACTTAAGGATTATTATTTCATAGTCTCCATGGAGATGAATACAGAGAAGCAGGAGAAGTATGAGTGATGCAGAGTCACTGGCTATCCAGATTAGTCTGGCTACTACTTAGATAAAAATAAATACATTTAAGTTTTATAAGGTGACTAGATTACTTCAAAGTACTCTTCTGGGTAGCCATTCAAATACCTTCTAATGGTTTCTTAATTTGAACTCCTTAGAACTCGGGTCAGAGCATTTCTGGAAAGGGACCAAATTAAAAACTGTGTTCTCTGTCTCCTAATATTCACAATCAATTATTTTTCATTAAAATATATAGAGTATTACTGTACATCAAATAAAAAATCTATTAGAATAGCTCTCATTTTCATTAACTGAGAAAAAAGAATGTTTGTTTTTTTTAGGAATGCCTATTAACTTCTTCCCCCATGTGGATATAAAAATATTAACTCCTAATGGGACAAGTAATCAGTAACGAAGTTGAAGATTTATAAGAGAAGGAGAGATTTTGGCATCAGTATTAAGATATAAATAAAACAAATAAATTTCAATAAAGGTGGAAGTCATTTGAATAAAATAAATCTAATTAACATTAACACTGAAGGGGAGAAAACACAGGAAAAATACAGTACTTTGATAAATTATGAGGGACAACAACAAAACTAAACTTGAATTTACAATACAAGTTGGAGAGGAAGGGTAAGAAAACAAAAACACCAAAAAATAAGGTCCTTTTCATATCTGTTTAAATAGTCATACCTTTAATATTTGTTTAACGTTAATCATCTCATTACCAGAAATTAGCAGTATAAAAAGACTAAAGGAATTATGTGAAACTCAAGTGTCAAGAATTTTTTCTTAGGAGTAAATTGTTGTTTTTGTTAAGTGCTGCTGAGTTGGTTCTGATTCACTGAGACTCTCTATAGGTCTGAGGAGCCTATAGAGGGGTTTGAAAACACAGACCTTGTGGTTAGCAGCCCTGTGCTTATACTACAGTACCACGCCAAGCCCCAAATAGTTATTAGAAGAACTTAAAAATAGAAGATATTAATTTAAACGTAATTTTAAAAGTACAAGTATATAAAACACCATTCATCTAAATTACAGGTTGTTTTTGTTAAGTGCCATCAAGTTGGTTCTGACTTATTGTGACCCTGTATAGGGTTTCCAAGGAGCGGCTGGCTGCTGAGTTTGAACCACCAACCTTGAGGTTCAAATCAACCTTGAGGCCTAGTGCTTATCCTACAGTCCCACACCTAACTTATAAGTTAGGACTCCTAACTTATAAGTAGTGACCATAATTAAGATATTTAATTTGCTACAAAATAATTTATTTGCTATAAAAATAATACAGAAAGGGAAAAATTGTATTAAATGAAACAACAGTAGCAATGAGTTGATGACATTTGAGTGATAGGTACACTATTCTATCTACTTGTACATATGATCAAAGTTTTCTAAATGTAAATAAACACATTTTAAATTACTTATTTAGTCTATATTTGATGGTATGGTTTATTAACATAACTACCAAATCAGTAATGTTTTAGTAAAGTTTCAATTAATTACTATCTTTCAAATACAAAGAAGATACTATTGTTGTTGTTACTTGCTGATGAGTGGATTTTGACTTACAGCAACCCCATGTGTGTACAGTAGAAGTTTTCAGTAGGCTCAAGGTTGTGATCTTCCAGAAGTGGATCATCAGGCCTGTCTACCAATGTGCCTCTGGGTGGGTTTAAACCATCAGCCTTTTCTCTAGTAGTCAAGTGTTTAACTGTGGCACCCAGGGACTCCAAGTGATCCAATAATAGTAAAATTAGTGCTCTTACATGTTTTACAGCAACACATTTAGATTCAAGGAGGAACAATATTCGAAACAAATAATTTAAATTTGTTTAAAAAAAACAAACAGAAAAGGTTTAAAAAAAAACGTTACAAGTTGCTCTTACCCTGTCCAAGATGTGAAGGTTTTTGAGAAATTATGTGGCCACTGCCATCTAAAACATACTGGGTGCTAAAATTATCAGCAGCTGTCCTTGTTGTAATGAAAACCTGGTGGGGGAAAATTAATAACATTATGATTTTAGACATGCAATGGGCTCATTATCAAACTAAATTTAGCAATTATCAATTAATATGTTTACTTAAGATTGAAACAAGTTTTACATGATAAATTATTACTATCATTCCTCTTAAAATACTCCTTAGTGTTACAGTATAAGCAACAGACCAGCTTAGATTTTTTATAGTGCAAATTACTGATTTTTGTTTTGAATATTTTACTTTAAAACACTCATACTTGGCTATTTCAGTGTCAGGGAGTTCTGGTGTAGGGCTAAAGCACTGGACTGCAAGGTCGGTTTGAACCATAAGTTCAGCAGTTCAAACTCATCAGTTGCTCCTTGGAAACCCTATACTAACTAGGTCACTAGAAGTCGAAACCAACTCCACGGCACTTAGTAACAACAATATATGTCACATAACTTGTATCTGTAAAATCAAATCAGCTATATTAGAGGAGTCTGCTTGTTCACAGACTATTACATACATAAGTGTGTTGGAAAAGTGAATACTCCCTTTGTAATGTGATCATTCTTTCCCTTTTTATATTCTGTGTAAAGCTGCAGTTCTATGTCTTAATGTTTATGGCTTAAAAGAATAAAAATATATCACGCAGCTACCTAGTTATAGACAAGTTTTTCTTAAGCATGTTTAAATGTAAATATATATTCAGCTTCAGCATATGCCTTAGTGAGTATTTATTCTCTCACAGTTTAGGAGTCTAGAAGCCTGAATTCAGGGTGCCTGCTCTAAGGAAGGTTTTTTCTCTGTCAGTTCTGGAGGAAGGTCCTTGTATGGTTTTTGAACTTCTGTTCATGGATGATCATCATGTGGGTTTGGCATCTCTCTTTCCCCATCTCTGCTTCTCTCCTTTGCTTGTTTCATCTCTTTTACATCTCAAAACAAACTGATTCAAGACAGCCTACACTAATCATGTCTTATTAACATAGTAAAGACAACCCATTACCAGGTGGGATTATAATCACAGGCATAGAGGTTAGGATTTAAAATACATATTTTTAGAGGGTACTGAATTCAATCCATTATATTCCACAACGGGCTCCCACACATGCATGTCCTTGCTACATATAAAATCCATTCACTCCATTACATCTTCCCAAAAACCTTAAATCAATACCAAGTTCAAGATCTTATCTTCTGGAACATCTAAATCAAATACAGGTGAGAGTTTAGACATATTCCATACTGTGGCAAAATTCGTCTTCATTTGTGCATCTGTGAATTTTAGAATGTAAGTCATGTGTTTCCAAAGTACAGTGGTGGAGCAGACAGGTACAGGGAAAAATTGGATGGAAAAAAGTGGTAACAGGTATCAAACAAGTCCAATACCCAGCAGAAAAAAATAAACAATCCTCTTCTCTGAGATCGTCTGGACAAAGGCCCAGCCCTCCAGACTCTAGGTACTGGCCATGATCTCTGGATTCTGGTTGGAGATCTCTCAGTTGTGCGCTTTTGCTCTGTGAGTCTTTCCAGGACAACTTACATAGTAACTGCTCCCTTAGCTTATAAACAGCCTCATTCTTCCTACCCATCTAAGTGGCAACCCCACCCCTTAAGCCCTACCAGGCCACGTTTTTCTACCCTTTGGGAACAGGAACCCTTCCTCATGTACCCCCCTCCCTAGTTTTGGACAGCAGCACCATCCCCCTGGCAGGCACAAATAGCAATTCCACATTTAGGACCCAAGTTGGCAAAGATCTGACCCTGTGAAACCTAGGAGACAGCGCGGCCCTACCCTTAGAGACTCAGAGAGCCCTTCTTCTCATTCTCTTTCCAGCCAATGTGCTGATATCTGAGGTGCTCTGGGGATGGTCTTGTCTTTTCTTGGAATATAACAGATGTAGCTCCTTTGATTTTCTGTATGTAGAATTCTAAGAAGCAGACCGTTACTCTCTTTCATTCTTTCTCTGTCCCCTTCAGTTGAAGCTAATGGATTTTCTACTTTGGTAGATTAAGCCATCTATCCCAGGCTTAGTCTGTTTAAAATATTGTGTGGCCAAGCCTTTGGTGAGCATTTTAAGACCTATGCCTTTGTTTGTTGAATAGAATTTTATAAATCTTTATGTTGTTTTCATTTTGTATGTTGTTGCCATTTTTTAAGTACATCTCTTTCCTGTTGCCCTTTATAGAAGCAGCAAGGAGAAACTACTTGGCCCCTTTAAGATTCTGCTTAGAAATTTCCTCAGGTTAATACCCAAGTTCATCACTTAAAAGTTCTACAGTCTATCAAACATTTGAACATAATTCAGACAAGTTCTTTGCCACTTCCTCTGTTGTCCAATCATATGTCTATCATTAACTTTTTAAAGTTTCACCAGTAGCACATTTAACATTCACGTTTCTAGCCACATTCTTTTTTTTTTTTTTTAATGTTTTATTGTGAATTATGTGATAGTTTACATGGGAGAACATTAGTTTTACATTCATTATATCGTCTCATTGCCATGGTTACAATCCCCTCTATGCAATCCTTCTTCCGTCCCTGCCCCCAGGTCTTCAGCACACAGTCGCTCTCCCTCTCTGGATCTAAAGTCTCCAGCTGCTCCATCGCTCCACGTCATAATCTCTGGCTCCATTTCAGTCATCACTGCTTCTCTGGGTAGGGTCCCGCTCTCTGCTCTTCTCCCTTGATGATCCTAGGGACCTCCGCTCCTAGACTGAAAAGTCAATCACTCCCCTCCTTGCTATAAAACGTCTACCTTTACATTTCCGACCCTCACAGTCCTGATAACAATTATTCACTATTGTATCACAAGAGACCCATCTGTATTTCATTGCATCAGCTCCGCCTAGTCAGACTGAATACTACTCACTGGAGATTCTACCTTCCTCCAGGCCCTCTGGATCTAGGTTCCCTCTTGAAAGTTTATAAGCCAGTCACTTCTTGCCTTTGTAGCCCCCTCACCCACCATTTTGGGTAGCCAATGTCCAAGTTGCCCATCCCTGTCTACTCTGTGTGTGGAGGGGGTGGGAATGAGTCTTGCTGTAAGGACTTGTTCCCTCTTTTGAGCTACTGCTTCCATAGGTGTAGGTGTAGGTCAAGTTCATCAAATTGTATGAGAATACTTTTTTTTTTTCCCTCTTTCTAGCCACATTCTTTTGTTGGTACTATATGCATTCTCTAAAATGACATAAACTTTCTTTCATATCTCTCCTTACATCCTTCTGAGCCCTTACCAGAATTGCTTTTGACACCTATAGTTCTAAAAACAGTTTCTTCAGACAATCTAGACTTTTACTATGAGGCACTTTATAACTCTTCCAACTTCTACCCGTCACCCAATTCCAACCCCACTTCCACATTTTAGACATCTATGAGAGCAGCACCCCACCATCTTAATTATCTAGTGCTGCTATGAGTGGGTGGCTTCAACAAACAAATCGATTTTCTCCAACTTTAGGAAGCTAGAGTTCTGAATTCAGAGTGCTAGAAATAGGGGAAGGCTTTCTCTCTGTTATCCCTGGAGGAAGGTCTTTGTGTCTTTTGCTCCTAGATGATCTTCATGCAGTTTAGCATCTCTTTATTCCCATCTCTGCTTTTCTTGCTTGCTTATTTAATCTCTTATATCTCAAAAGAAACTGACACAAGCCACAGCCTATACTAATTCTGTCTCATTAACATAGCAAAGACAACCCATTTCCAAGTGATATTATAACCACAGGCATAAGTTAGGATTTAAAACACTATTTGGGGGAGGATGGGCACAATTAAATTAAAAACAACATAAAAATAAAAGGTTCTCAATCAGCATAAATATATTTTCTAAAAAGCTAGTCTCAGAAACATAAATGTAAGCAGATCTACACTTTGAGCCCCTCTCACCCTCAGCTGTCTATTTATCCACATCATGAATTAGTAGTAGGAGACTATAACAAAGGTAATATATATCACTTTTGGAACTGCAAGGTTGGTGGTTCAAACACACCAGCCACTCCTTGGAAAGCCTATACGGGGTCACTATAGGTCAGAATCAACTGAATGGCACTTAACAACACGATGTGAGGCTAGTAGGAGAGCTGTTGTTTTTGTTAAGTGTCTTCAAGTCAGTTCTGACTCATAGCGACCCTGTATAGGGAGCAGATAGTGAGTTTGAGCCCCTGACCTTGAGGTTCATTGCATTATCCCAAAGCTCCACACCAGTATAACATAGTAAAATGTATCACTGTCAGAGAATACCATTGATGGTGGTGCTTGTAAGAAAAGCAGAGTGGACTAGGAAGAGACCAGTCACTTCACATTCTAACGAGTAATGAAGACCCCAAACCGTGAGCAAGCTTCTTGACTATATTTCACCTCAGCTGTACATGTGATGATTCTGTCACCCTGTCTACCAGGCACTAAGTATTATAGGCCATATATAGTTCTGAGACGCATGCAGCTACAATGCAGGAACTACCAAATAGCACCACGAAAGCCTTTGGCTTCTCTAGTTCACTGTACTAGTAGATTCTATTAGATTCTCTCTTGAAAGTGAAGTCCACAAAACCCTTAATAGGGGCACTGCCTCAAACTGTTATTTCCATGATAAACTATCACACAAAAAAGGTATCACCTGAAACAGACAAAGTTGTAAGCCTCTGTGTACTCTTAAATGATTGTTCTACTTCTTCCAAAAATATATTCCAAGGTTCAAGTTACATAATTTTACAAAAAGGGTTTTCCAGATAACTCCCCTTAATATTCTGTTAATTCCAATCTGCTGTGTCCAACAGTGATTTTCTCTAGTAAAGTTTGTTTAAAACAGGGGGCAGAAATTGTTGGAGATCTTTTTTCCTGTCTTTAATTTAATTACTTCATGATTGTCTCTTTAAAAACAATTCTACATTTAACCAACTGCTTTTCCAAAATGCCAAGGTCAATTGAATTCTATTTCTATTCTCCAAAGGGCTAGCCACCTGACCTAAAGTTGGTGTCACTGAGCAAAGGCAGCCCTGGAACTCTGAGTTCTAGCACTAATTCTGCCAATGGCTTACTAGATGGTCCTGAATAAATGATTACACTATCATCTTTAAGGGGAGGGTGATGATAAGATGAAGATGATGCTCACACTTTATAAAGTTACATGGGTGTTTGCTTTAGGCACTTCAAAGCATTTAATACATATTAACTTTTACACATATTATTGAATAGCAAATATATGCATTTTCCAACCTAAATGGATAAACTGAAAGGCTAAAAGCTATTAAAATAGTACCCAATGGTCATAATGTAACATTTATATTAAATTAAAAAATAGAACACAACATTGTTTACAGCACTAAATTTTTTTTTAAATGATTAATTATTAGCATACTATGTTAATTTACTTAGATAAGTAATACTCTGCAATTCACTGCAAAAGGCAGGGACAGATAACATGCATAAGCAAGTTTCACAAATTCATGAAATACAGTGTGTTCCTCAGAGGAAGGAATTGTATTTCAAGAGTTCATTTCATCATATGACCCTGTGTCCTGGCAGGAAACCTTTTTTGGACCAGGCACAAGTTCAGAATGCATTAGCTGTGCAGCAGCTAGTATCTGAACCTCCAACAACTCCACCATCAGGAGCATCTCTAATATTACAAACTATTATTGGTACTTCTTACTAGAGACAGTAAGTGAACCTAATGGTAACAAGAGAAGTAAAGAAAACTAGTATTTTAAAAGAAGTTTTAGAGGTTATGTTGTTGTTATTGTCAAGTGTTCTCAAGCTGTTTCCAATGTACAGTGACCCTAACTAAGGTTTCCGAGGAGCAGCTGGTGAATTTGAACCACTGATCTTGCTATTAGCAGTTCAGTGCTTATCCTACAGCATCACACTAAAAACTATGTTAGTTATCAGTTATTAGAAACCCACTCTTCAGTATAGTTAGGAAGTTTCAAGCAATGACAGAATTACCACAGTTAAAACTATTTAGAAAAATACAACTCTTCTCAATGTCTCAGACAAAAAGTACATTAAAAACAGTATTTATCCTAGTAATTCAAGCAAAAGTTCTCAGTTGACAAAGTTTCATTTATGGTAATTATGTTAAAGTCTCTCTCTCTCTCTCTCTTTTTGGCTGACTTGTGGATAAATATTTTGGCATAGAAGCATGAGTCTGAAAGCTAAGGTAGTTTGTCCTAATGATTCAGGTAAACCATGGAACTATGAATTTTTGCCTGGATAGCTGACAAGTATGTTTCTTTCTATGTGTGTGTATGCCTGCCCGTGCATAGTCATACTCCAATATAGTCAGTCTGGCTTCAGAATCTGTTTCCAGATGCTCCACTGTGGGGACACTAGAAACACAGAGATCCTGGCTCTGGCATTTCTTTACCAGAGCTCTAGTATAAGAAGGCTGCACTTTGGATATTACAATTGCTTAAACAATTCCTGTGCCTACTTGTCATTAATAATACTGCCATGGCTCTAAAGGTTCTATACAGTGGAACAGGAACCAGGAATCATTTGCTTAGCTTAGAATCATGAGAATGATGATAGCAGGAGCTTCCCTTTATCCTTTTATAGTTATATAGGTCCACAAATAAGGGAACCCTAACTTCCATCTCCAAAGCAGAATGAATAAGCTTCTCATTTGCTATCAATGAATATTACTATTCATATTCAAGTCCAAAGTTGTAAGAACTTCGTTTGTTTGGCACATGATAATACTCAAGATGCTGTATTAGTTTTGTGGTTATTGTTACATGTTGTCAAGTTGGTTCCTAATCATAGCAACCCTGTACAGAGTTTTAGAGGAGCGGCTTGTGAATTTGAACTGACTTGCAGTTAGCAGTCCATTGCTTATCCTATAGTGTCACATCATGCTTTAGTACATATTTCTTTTGACCATCAAATTATTATTCTCACTTTACAGATGAAAAAGAAAGTAGATGGGAAAAAAACCTCAGAAAGGTTAACCTGTTTTATGCATCTGTCCAGGTCTTATTTAAATACTTGGGATTTAAAATTAGACTTCTGACTTCTAGTTCAGGCTTTGTTCTGATTTTAAGGAAACAAAACTGTTCTGTATTCCTCCTACAGTGGAAGAATCATTTAGCCTTCACTTAAAGTCCAGTTTAAAAGTTTAAAAATGAGTTTTAAAACATATCTTTAGAGGGAAAAATACTGATGCTTAATGTCAGATATACAAAATATCAGTAATTTGTCTAATTTTCAATGATAAAATTACTTCTAACCTTAGAATTAAACAGTCCAAAGATGGGAAACATTCTTTCATGTATAGAGAGAAAACTACTGGTATCTAAAAATAGAATCATTGTTTCCATAGCCCATGGTGAATGCAAGGCTATCAGTGACTGACACAAATGAACTGATATGAAAAGAATTATACATATAAGTATTCTTAATAAATATTTTGTGAACCAGTTAAAACAGAATTCTCACTATCTCTAGTCAGCATGCTTAGTATTTTAACAATCAGGAAAGACAAATACAGCAAAAATTACTGCTTTACAAAGAACTATGAGTTTCTGTCATTTTGTGTCAGTCACTGATATCCTTACACTTGTAGGCTATGGAAGTAGCAATTCTATTTTTAAATACCAATAGTTTTCTCTGTAGACCTAAAAAGAATGTTTTCTTCCTTTAATCTGTTTAATTCTAAGCATTTTATAAATGAAAAATTATAAAAAGTTTTCAATTGTTCACTCTTTTCAAGTACATAAAGAATACAAAGTTAGATGTATTTTAAATTTATCAGCCAATTTGACTGAAGGTATACTTAATGTTTATTAACATCTTTTAAAAAATCAAACAAAAGATAACTTCAACAACATTAAGTTTTAGATGATACATCTCAAATACATATTATCATTTACTAAATGGTTTACATCTGCATAAAACTTTAAAATCAATCCATCAGTCAGTTTGGTAGATAAAATAACCAAATCACTTATTTTTGCTCTATCAATATATCTGTATTCAAAAATTTCCAAAATAAATCAGTCCTGAAAATACGTAATTCCTATGTATGAAACCTCATTCTTTTTGGGTTATTGCAAACAGTTATTAATTTTTAAAAGTACACTTTTATCCCCAAAGAACACTTTTTGTTTTCCTGAATAACATGTATTTTTGAATGTAATGGATCTTAATGTACATAAGCAGATTTCGGTATTTTTCAATGTCCTCCCACATAAAAGTTTCAACTTGACTACGCCTAATAACCTATTTATTGGGTTTACCACTGCATGCCTGGGTATACTTAATTATTTTAATATGAAGGTATTTTTAAACGTATAAATACCTTTCTACCATGCTAGCAAGAAGGTAGCATGACCTACTGTGAAGCGTGAAATTGGAACTGAATTCTTGGCTTTGCTATGGACACACTATGTGTTCCTGAATAGGTTACAATTTTCATAGTTTATTTCAGTATGCACAGTTTCTCTGAGGTAAATTACCTGCAGAATAGACCATGGAGAATTTGTTGACTTACCAGTCTGTGTTTTGAACTTGGGATGAGATGTCCCGGCATTTGGCTTTATAGGACATCAGTGGTCTTCATTAGTAATATGGGGAGACTGACCTAACTTGTAGGTTGGTTTCCCCAGGAAGTCAACTACCATTGTTGTAAGTGCTGTTGAGTCGGTTTCCACTCATAGCGACCCTGTACAGGGTTTCTGAGGAGCAGCTGGTGTGTTTGAACTGACAACCTTGTAGTTTGAGGTCTAGAGCTGATCCTATTGTGCCACACTAGGAGTCCATAAACAGAGATTAGTGAGCAAGAAATGTATTGGAGAGTAGTCTCAGCATGATCACCTGTGGGGCAGTGAAGAAAGTAGGGCAGAAGCAGGGCTGTGCCACCATCACAAAATAGGCCTCAGCTGACCCCATGGGGCACCCTACAGCACCGTCTTGAATTAGAAGAAGGCCTTTACGATCTTGCATCAACCAGTTACTAGGTGTCGACTACCTCCAGCAAGGAAGCACACTGTTGTTGTTGAGTGCCATGGAGTCAGTTCCAACTCATACTGAGCTTGTATAGGGTTTCTGAAGAGAGGCTGGTAGGTTTGAACTGCAAACCTTGATTACCCTACAGCACCACACCAAGACTCCAAAATAGGCATAACCTTGATAAAGTAGCTCTCCTCCTTTAGTTGAGGTAAGGACAAGCATCAGCAGAAAGCTCAGCTTTGAGCACTCAGTCCCTAACACTCTTGGCAGATGAGGCAATGTATGCTTCAGTCCTGAGGGGATTATCTGGGCAGTGCTCCAGTGTATGTTCCAATCCAATGATATTTACTTCAGTTTTAAGGCATGATCAAACCTAAACCATCATCAAAATATCTGTTGTTGATAAAATTAACATACTGTAGAATTCAATTCATATCAAGCACATGTCGAACTAATGTATATTGATAGAGGTCAGAATAGTGGTTCCCTTTAAGGGATAATGACTGGGAGGGGGCATAAAAGAACATTCTGGAGTACTGATGATGTTCTTTATCTTGGTTTGAAATACAGATATATATGTAAGGATTAGGAATGTGGTGGCTCCGTAGGATAAGCACTGGACTGTAAACCACAAAGTGGGCAATTAGTGCCCACTAGCTGCTCTGTAGGAGAAAGATGAGGCTTTTTGCTCCCATCAAAATTTAAAGCCTCAGAAACCATATTCAGGGTCACCATGAGTCAGAACAGACTCAATAGCACTTAAGAAGAACAGCATATAAAGATTAATTGTGCTCTATGAGCATGTGTGTGTGTGTGTGTGTGTGTGGTGTAGGTTTTCTCAAAGAATAACAAAAGAGGAGAGTCCATAAAATGCTTTAGGAATATTTTCTATGATAAACTCTTGACTTGCAATGTTTAAACCAGATATTTTTTAAAGTTCATAATTTTCTATTTTAATACTATTAAAAGAATTGTGCAAAATTATTTTAAATATTTTTAGTTAAGGCATTTGAAAGTCTCAAAAATTAAACACACACTAAAATAGTAAAGCAGGATCTCAAATGGGCTTAAGTAATCAAATCAACAAAATAGAGATTGACTATTAGACAAAAACTTGCAGAGCTGCCATCTAAAATCAAAACTGCAGTGAAGATGTGGATAAATCACACAGTTTATGTGCAACATATTGTAAAAGACCAAGCGCAGTGCTGCCATCTAGCAGACAAAGCGGATAATGACCGATGAAGCTCTGAAAGGTTAGACAAATTTTATAGAAACTAAATAAATTCCAGATTCTCTATTTTCTAATAATACTCTACTGCAATAAAGCTTTAAGGCTTTCTGGTAGGTTTGGACAACAGCCCAAACTTCAAATACTTACGTTCTCAAAAAAAAAAATTATAATTTGTAAAGTAGCCAACTAAGGAGCTCTGCTAGCGTAGTGGTTACGAATCGGGCTGCGAACCTTAAGGTCAGCGGTTCGAAACTACCAGCCGCTCCGCGGGAGAAAGATAAGGCTTTCTACTCCCGTAAAGATTTACACCCTTGGAAACCCTGTACAGGGTCGCTATGGGTCGGAAACGACTCAACGGCACTTAACAACAACAACAACAAAGTAGCCAACTAAGAACTCAAATATACTAGTGGGAACTTCAGAGGTTCCCAGATGCAAAAAAGATCCCAGAGCTATATGTTCCTATACATAGTTTTTAGGGAGAAACATGTCCAATGTCCAGTTGGTCTTCTCCAAAATCTATCTGGAGATTCAGTGAACTTTAAACAAAGCCAGTGCTGATAAAGAAAAAGTACAGGTGTGCTGGGTTTTGTACAGAAATTTTAAGGTCTTTTCTCCTTTAATGATGCATAAACACCTGGATTCTACTAGGCAACGGAATCTAGCCCTCTGTGTTCCAATAGCAAGATCTCGACTTAACTACCAACCCATTTCCCAACATACACGCACAGACACCAACTTCTAACCTTAAATGTCAGTGAGTAAGTGAATATGCAGCTGGGATCCTATCCACAAAAAAAGTCTAAAATCTACACATGCCAGCACTCCAAAGCAGAAGGGTTTTCCACACGAAATGATGACTACAACACTGCTGGAGTGACTGAGCTACTAAGTGGATGTCCCGAGCCCAGACAATGAGATAGTAACACCATTTCTCACCCATGCCACTGTTTCCAGAAAGATCACTTTTTACTGCAATACATAATTTACTAGAGAGACACCTTACTCACGTGGGAATGATTAGCATCACACGGCGCTCATTTTTTAAAAACCCACATTCAAGTGGACTGGTTCAGTTTAAAAACCTGTTGTTCAAGGGTCAATTGTGTATGTATTAATAAATGGGTTTCATCGTCAACTAGGTAGAAGGAAATACGGTTACTATAAACAACCCATCTTAGAGAATCACAATACATATTAATATAGATAGTGAATACTCTGAGAAGTCTTCCAGTAAAGAACCAATTTAAATTTAATACATTTTTAGTCCAATCCACTGGGATACTAACCCCCTTTTTCCTGCAACAAATATGAATATAAACACTGCATAATATAGTTTGTCATACATTGAGTTAGTTTCCTCTTAATCTAATATTCTGTGATTCTAAAATAGTCAATGTAAACGATCTTACCTCAGCTACACAACAAATTGATCCCAAGGCTTCTCCACGAAAACCGTAAGTTGTCAAATTTTCAAGATCTTCATGACTATTTATTTTTGAGGTATAGTACTTTACGGCCATTACAGGTGCATCAACAGCCTTAATACCTTCACCATTGTCTCGCACCTCGATTTTATCAAATCCATAGTTCTCCTACAAAAATTAAAAGTACTTTCAGTATATAAAAACATTAGACTATTTATTATCACATATAATAACAGAAAAAAAAAAAACTGAAACAGTTATGCAATTTACTTGAATTTTATGATAACTTACAATGATGGAGAAGGAGCTCTGGTAGCATAGTGGTTATGAATTGGGCTGCTAACCTCAAAGTTGGCAGTTCGAAACTACGAGCCGTTCCGCAGGCGAAAGATGAGGCTTTCTGCTCCCGCATAGATTTACAGTCTCAATTCAGAACTGACTCCACTGTACTTAACAACAACAACACCACTATTATGGAGGGAGCGCAGTGGCTCCACAGGATTAGCACCGGACAACGAACCACAAGGTGTGCGGTTTAAGCCTGCCAGTCGCTTCAAGGAAGAAAGATGAAGCTTTTAGCTCCTGCAGAGATTTAAAGCCTTGGAAGCCCTATACAGAATTGTTGTGAGTTGAAACCAACTGGACGGTACTTAACAGTAACATTATTATGGAAAAGTAAAAGTTCTGTAGCTATATTAGGTCCTAATTATGGTGTAACAGGTAAGTTCCTTGTTACCTCTGGATTCAGGTTCAACTGTGGAAAAAAAAAAAGGAGTCAGTTTAAGGCTTCTTGAATGGTTTCAGTATCATGGATATTTATGTTTAAATTAGACTTTAAAAAGTTCTCTGTGAATGACATGACTTCTGTGCAGATAATCCCCTAAAAAAACCAAAACAGATCATCAAAACCAAAAGATACTTTGCTCAACCACCAAGAATCTAGTAATTATTATTACTCAACCTTCTTTGTAAAACTTTCTTCCTTAATTTCTTTCATAAGAAATTTAAATATTTACTAGCAAATTTAATAATAACATCTTAAATTTCTTTCTTCAAATAGTGCCCAAACAGGAAGCTAATAAATTACACCTAATTTGGTAACCTTGATATTGTTGTTAAGTACCACAGAGTTGGCTCCCACTCACAACAACCCTGTCTGTATAGGGTTTTCTGAGGAGTGGCTGATGGGTTTGAACTACTGATCATGAGCTTAGCAATCCAGTGTTCATCCTGTAGCACCATACCAGGGCTCACTGGTGAAGTTTATATTGGAAAATCAAGAAAATAAAAAAGGATCTCAAGTCATAGCTTAGGTTTTATATTCTAGTACTGAAACTATGCACAGACAACATCAAAACTTAAATTTCTACAGTGATCGTATTTCTATAAAATACTGGTATCTTCCAGTTGATTCCAATTCATGACAACTATATGTGTGTCAGAGCAGAACTGTGCTCCAAAGGGTTTTCAATGGCTGAGTTTTTAGAAGTAGATTGCCAGGGCTTTCTTCTGAAAAACCTGTGGATGGACTCAAACATGCTACCTTGTGGTTAGTGGTTGACTAGATTAATTGTTTACACCACCCAGTGATATTCATATTATATTTGATAGCCAATGTTCATCATAATCTTACTGTGTGTGTGTGGCCATAGCTGCAAGTTATAAAGGAGAAAAAAAATCCTACAAGCATGGCACTGGTATTTAAAACCTTGTTATGGTTAAGTCAATTTGGTTCTGACTCAGAGCAACCCTGCACAGGGTTTCTGAGGAGTGGTTGTTGAGTTTGAACCAATGACCTCATGGTTAGCAGTCAACTGGGACTACCCATAAACATTTTTGTTATTTTGTTATATTATATTGTTGCTGTGTGCCATCGAGTTGGTTCCAACTCATAGCGAACCTGTAAAAAAAGTGTTTCTGAGAAGCAGCTGGTGGGTTTGAACCACTGACTTTTCAGTTAAAAGTCCTCCAGTGCCACACCAGAACTCCAGTGACCCTATAAAAGAGAGAAAACAGCCCTATGGTTTCCAAAGTTGGAAAGCTTTACAAAAGCAGACTGCTGGACTTTCTTCCATGGAGCAGTCAGTGAGTTTGAATCTAACTTTATGATTAGCAATTGAGCACATGGCCATTGTTCACCGTGGCTCCTAAAATGGGAATGTTGTTGTTAAGTGCCATCAAATTGATTCTGCCCATAGCGACCCAGTATAGGGTTTCCGAGGAGCAGCTGATGAGCTTGAACTGCCGATATTGTGATTCAAAGTGACTTTGTAGTCCAGTGTATTAACCCACAGCACCATACATGCAAACTCACAGAGCTTTTGAAGGAGTAACTAATATTACATACATATAAATATATAGAATCTGGTAAATGACAGACTTTAAGAAAAGATTAGGCCCTTGCCCTTTTCATATAAAAATATTCCTATTAGAATTATTTCTAGGAGTGCAGTAGTCCTGTAAGTTAAGCACTTGACTGTGAACCACGAGGTCATAGGTTCTAGCCCACCAAATGTTTTGAGGAAAAAAGATGTTTTCTGCTCCCATGAAGATTTACAGTCTTAGATTTACAGTCAATATATTGAGTAAAAACTATGAAGCAATTAAAAAATGGTTTTGAAATAAGATTAAGTGTAAAAATAAAATGTAATGGGGAGTATATACAAGAATAAGTTAACATAAGTAACCAATTAAATATTAATTTTAAATCAGCAAATTAAAGTGATATTTTATAAAGCAAACAGAGGTAAATACTATTAACTGATGGTACATGGAATAGATTGAAATCATTGTAATGACAAAGTATGTAATTTGTTGAATGTGGAACTGATGATCTATTCTGAAAACATTCACAATAAAAGTTTTAAAAAAGTGATATTTTAGAAGACAGAGTTCTAAAAATGTTTCCTTTCATAATCTCCTGTAATATAATGCTAATATAATTTAATGTTAATTGACACTACATTTATTTTTAAGGATTTATTCTTAAACATGATGTCATAAAAATAATTTAAACTTGCTGTTGTCTATCTAGTTGCTAAAAATAAATGTTGGTCTGTTAAACACAAGAAGAGAGGTTCAAGCCCACCAGTTATCCAAGGAAGAAAGGTGAGGGTATCTGTTCTTGTAAGATTTACAGTCCTGGAAACTCTATGAAATCAGTTCTACCATGTCCTACAGTGTCACTGTGAGTTGGAAGACATTTGATGGCAATGGGTTTGGAACTTTTTTCAGTGGTTGTCAATTTGATTCCAACTTACAGCGACCCTATAGTAGAGAGGAGAATAGCCCCATAAGGGTTTCCAAGGCTACAAATCTTTACAGAAGCAGACTGCTACATCATTCTCCTGCAAAGCAGCTGCTGGGTTTGAAGCACCAACTGCTTGGTTGGCTGCAAAGTGTTTTAACCACTGTGTTACTAGGGTATAAACAAAGGGGGGGTGTGTATAATAGTTTGTGTGTGTGTGTGTATAATAGTTTTAAGAAGGAAATATCTCTCAGCCCTCTTTTTGCTTTAAAGTCATTTGGCTTCTAAAGGAAACTTACCAGTTTAACATCTATGCTTGTTGCACCAGCATCCAAGGAGTTTTCAATGAGCTCTTTTACAACACTAACCACCGAAGTGATGATCTGAGAACTTGAGAGGAGGCGAACTGTGGCTGCAGATAACTGTTTCATCATTCTAGTTTTGAGCAGAGTAGCTAGAAAATAAAAAATCAAGTTATAAAAATAAGATCTGCTGAACAAATATTCCTGACTAGCAGAATGGTGGTGGTGGTTATATGATATCTGGTCAATTCCAACTCAGTGATCCTGTATAGGTTTTCCAAGGCTGTAAATCTTTATAAGAGCAGAATTTCAATCTTCTCCAGAGGACCGTTGACCTTGCAGTTAATAGCTCAACTTGTAACTCACTATGCTTCTAGGGTAGACAACAAAAATCACAATAATAATAATTAACAGCAGCTCCCATTTATTGAGCATGTGCTAGGCTCCACTGCAAATCCACACAGTTTGACGTAAGTGTGGTACTGCGGATTAATGTGCAGGACTACCAAGCCTCTTTGAAATGCAAGGTTGGCGGTTCAAGCTCACCAGCTGCTCTTCAGAAACCCTATACAGGGTTGCTATGAGTCAGACCCGACTCCACAGTACTTAACAGCAACAACAACCCTGTGAAAGAAGTGCCATTATTATCTCCATTGGATATACAAAAAAAGTAAATGAAGCAGAGAGAAATTATGAAAGTTATCCAAGATCATACAGTAAGATATACTTCAATACATAATAGAATTGCCTTACACAAAATAATAGTCATAAAACAGTGTCAAGAAACAGTTTTAAAAATTCGAAAGTAAAATGCTATTTATTAAATGCTGTTGAGTTTGTTCTGACTCATAGTGACACTGCATAGGGTTTCCTAGGAGCGGCTGGTGAGTTTGAACTGCTGACGTTGCTGTTCAAATTGACTTTGTAGTCTAGTGCATTATCCTGCAGCACCACACCAGGACTCCAAAGTAAAATAAGAGTGAGAAAATAAACTTTGTTTCTAATTTTTCTTGACTTTTGGCTAATTTTTGCTGACTTTTCGCCTAAATCTCAAGCACTACATAAAACTCAACACATTAACAGCCAGCTTCCCCAGCCCTATTAGAATTAAGCCTATTCACCCAAGCTCAAATCTAATCAATTTTTTGTTGTTGTTGTAAAGTGTCAAGTAGATTCCGACTCATAACAACCCCTGTATAGGGTTTCCAAGGAGTGGTTGGTAAGCTTGAACCTCCAACCTTGCAGTCCAGTGAGTGCATTAACCCACAGCACCAAACCAGGACTACTATGCCCCATTAATCTTTTTTCCAGTACCTCTCATACCAAGTTCCTCTTTTTCATCCTCCCTTCAATACAATAATTCCAACTTTCAGCATTATACAATATGATCCACTAATTAACCTCAGGCCTCTTAGGCCTCGGTCATCCAGTTTATGTTGTTTTTGCTGTTAAGTGACGTAGAATCATTTCCCTGTATAGGGTTTCAAGGAGCAGCTGGTGGGTTTGAGCTGCCAACTTTGTGGCCAGCAGTCCAGTGCTGATCCTTAGGTGCCATCAAACTAGTTCTGATTCATAACAATGCTATGTACAACAGAACAAAACAATGCCTGGCCCTAAACCCTCCTCATAATCTTTATGTTTGAGTCCATTGCTCCAGCCACTGTGTCAATCTAACTTAAGGGTCTTCATCTTGTTCATTGAGCCTCTTTTTTGTCAACCCTAACCTAACCCCTTACTCCTACCCCACAAACAGAGGTAAAACAATAAATGATCTTATCTTGCCTATAAATGAGTCAGAGGTAAACAGTAATGTATGTTCAACCTTGGAACAATAACACTCTGGGATACAGAGATTGAAGCATAGCCTCGAATGGGTAAAAAAGGGGGAAATAATGTTAAGATGCTTGACTGACTTATGGATGTTGGTTTCCCTTGCATACTGTTGTTAAACAGACATTTGAGTGGGATAGAAAGGAATATCAGGAAACATGATTACAGAAAGTTTGTAAGCCCATCTTCAACCTATAACTACCTAAAAGGAGTTATAGAACTTCCCCAGTGAAAGAGGCTTCTTGAGGAGCCTTTGTAGTGTATAGGATCTTAAGTAGAATCCTGAGCCCCATCCAGAAACTTCTGAGGTGGGACATTCCCACTTGAAAGGACATGCAGACCAGCCCAGAGTCACTAGAGGAACAGAAGATACTTCTTGAAAGAAAGACCAGCAGGAAAAATCAAAAAACAAAAAAAGGCTGTCTGATTGGCTACTAGAAGAACAAGAAAGTTGTTCGCCAGAGAGCCATCAAGGCAAGCAATCAAGTTCCTTTAGGACAAACTCCCCTCTAAGACTGAAACTCAAAGGGAACAAACAAGTAGGCAAGTAAGCTTGCTTGTAACTGTGTTGTTCTACATGTGAGCGAAAATGGGGGGAAAGCAGCAGTGAAGATATGGACTAAGTTTGACCATGTTCCATAGACTCCCATCAACCTTGAGATGACAAAGAGATGAGGAAGGGCTGGTTGGTCTGAAGTGTAGTAAGACTTGGGGACTCCTTAGCCCATGCACAAGGGCCTAGCCAGGACTAGAGCTGAGAGCAAAGAGTCCAGCTGATATGAAGTAAGGGGAGATGCACAAGAATGTCCAAACTTGCAGTTAGTACCCATTTGACATAGCTTCAATGGTTTGATAATCAGAACCCAAACAGAGGAAGATAAAATTGTTATCAATTACTAGAGATGCTAAAGCAAATGGAAGAAATGAGGAGGTACAAGAGCTGAACAGAAAATCTGAAAGGTCAGCTCAAGAAGACAAAGTCAAATATTACAACAAAATGTGCAAAGGTCTGGAGTTAGAAAACCAAAAAGGAAGAACATACTCAGCATTTTTCAAGCTGAGAGAAGTGAAGTAAAAATTCAAGCCTTGGCTTTCATTACTAAAGGATTCTCTGGGCAAATTATTAAATGATGCAGAAAGCATCAAAAAAAAAAAAAAAAAGGAATACTCAGAGTCATTGTACCAAAAGGAAATGGTTGATGTTCAACCATTTCAAGAAGTAGCATATGATCAAGAGCCAATGATACTGAAAGAAGTCCAAAGTGCATTGAAGGAATTGGCAAAGAACAAGGCACCAGGAATTAATGGAATAAAAATTGAAATCTTTCAACAAGGTGAGGCGGCCCTGGAGGCACTTAGACATCTATGCCAAGAAATTTGGAAGACAACTATCTGGCCAACCGGTTGTGCCCATTCCAAAGAGAGGTGACCCAACGGAATGTGGAAATCATCAGACAATATCTTTCATAGTCCATGCAAGCAGTTTTACTTAATTTAATACAGAAACAGCTGCAACCTTATATTGACAGAAAACTTCCAGTGGTTCAAACCAGATTCAGAAGAGGACATGGAATGAAGGATATCACTGATGACGTCAGATGGATGTTGGCTGAGAGTAGAGAATACCAGAAAGATGTTAGCCTGTGCTTTATTGATTACACAAAGTGTGGATCAAGACAAACTATGGACAACATTTTGAAGTATAAGTATTTCAGAACACTTAATTGTGCTCGTGAGGAACCTGGACATGGACCAAGAGACAGTTTGAACAGAACGGAACAATGAATGGTTTCAAATTAGGAAAGGTGTGTGACAGGGTTGTATTCTTTCACCATACATATTCAACCTGTATGCTGAACAAATAATCTGAGAAGCTGGGTGATATGAAGAAAAACATGACATCAGGATTGGATGAAGACTTATTAATAACCTATGATATGCAGATGATACAACCTTACTTGCTGAAAGTGAAGAAGACTTAAAATATTTACTGATGAAGATCAAAGACCACAGCCTTCAGTACGGATTACATCTCAATGTAAAGAAAACATTCTTATCAACAGAGAAAAGATTGAAGTGGTCAAGGACTTCATTCTTCTTGGATCAACTATTAACACTCATGGAAGCAGCAGTTAAATATCAAAGGACGTATTGCATTAGACAAATGTGCTGCACAAGCCCCTTTTTAAAGTAGTGAAGAGCAAAGATGTCAGCTTGAAGACTAAAGACAGCCTGACCCAAGTCATGGTATTTTCAATAACTTCATATGCATGCAAAAGTGGGACAGTGAATAAAGAAGATCATAGAAGAAGTGATGCATTTGAGTTATGGTGTTGGAGGAAAATATTGAAAGTACCATGGACTGCCAAAAGAACAAGCATATCTGTGTTGGAAGTGCAGCCAGAGTGCTCCTTAGAGGCCGGGGTGCACAGACTTTGTCTCTCATACTTTGGACATACTGTTAGGAGGAACCAGTCACTGCAAAAGGATATCATGTTTGGTAAGGTTGGAGTCCTGGTGCGGCACTGTGGCTTAATGGGCCAGACTGCAAAGCAGTTTGATCTGCAAGGTCAGTGGTTCAAGCTCACCAGGTGCTCCTCGAAAACCCTAAACAGGGTCACTATGGGTTGGAATCGACTCAACGGCACTTAACAAGATTGAGGGTCAGAGAAAAAGAGGAAGATCCCCAGCAAGATGGACTGTAGCAGCATCAATGGGCTCAAGCGTGGCAACAATTGTGAGGCTGGGCAGTGTTTCATTCTGTTGTACACAGGGTCTCTATGAGTCAGTACTGACTCAGTGGCACCTAACAACAAACAACATTTGTTATCATACCTAATTGTGAATATCACGACTGTAAAGGTAGAAGCTGCGTAACAAAAAGGAGGGAGTAGTTAATCTTACATTCCAGGAACAGAGGACCCTAAGACCATCAAGAGAGAAGAGCATGCGCTGAACATGGAACCCCAATCAGAGAAGCACAACACCAGAGATGGAGGCAGAGTTGATGGCATTGAGATATTGAGCAGCTGAGGACTCTACTCATAGAAAGAGAAGGGCTGTGTGCTGGCAGCTGGCTTCCAGAATGTGCTGTTTGATTGTTTAAATGATTATATATTCCTGCGTGTTGTTTTTGTTTGTTTGTTTTTAACATCAAGGGGGTTAAAAAAAAGAGGGGGGTTTTCTTGTAAAAAACACAATATATGATGTTTTGGAGGGGAGGAGGAAATGATACATGTGCTAGAGGGTAGACATGCGTTGACATGGGTGACAGGCAATGTACAACTGGAGGAAGGTTGGCAGATGAAAGATGGGGGTAGCGGGAGACACAGGGAGGAATGCAGCAGTTAAAGTGAATAAAGGTAAAATGCTGTTAACTGTTGGTGCATTGAAGAGATTGCACTCATATAATGAAGCAAAGTATAGGATTTGTTGAATGTTAAAACTGATGATCTGCTCTGTAAACCTTTACTCAATTCACAATAAAAAGTTTAAATAATAAATATATATATATATATATATATATATAATTACCTAACCTACGCATTTAACTATTCATGTTATGATTTTTATTTCTTACATGTATTTCCCTAAATGTCTGTCCAAAGTCTGTCCAGGTAGATAACTTGATCAAAGTACATGAACAGAATCATACAAACAAGATTGTACTGAAAAGGTTTTGTTTTTTTTAACACAGTAAATCACACTATGGTACTAACTGAGGAGCAATAAAAATAGTTGTGCTATGAGTATAATGTGTGATCTATCTGACTGGAAATGACCAGTTAATGCTATTACCTTAGTATGAATGTGACAGTCAGTGATGTGACTCTCTTAATCATCATTAGTCATTCATACATTCTGATTAGAAGCAATGTCTTCTTCGATCATTGACTCTAGAAACATTGTTAAATTGGTCAGGTAATCATTCAGGTCGTCATCTTCTACACTACTCTCCATAAAACCTCATTCTATAGGAGCAGGATCTGTAATGTGTGGAAAATTACCTCCATGAGCAAATGCCTCCTTTACCATAAGCCCAGAAGACTGGATGGTGCTCAGCTATCATCACTGACAAAATTACAAATTCTCTTGAACTTGAGAAAAGAAGAAGTACTGTTTTGGCAATGGGCAATTATGATCAGCACTGGACTGCAAACCACAAAGTTGGCAGTTCAACTGCTCCTCGGAAGCCCTATACAAGGTTGCTATGAGTTGGAACTGACTCAATGGCACTTAATACCAATTTCCTTAATTTACTATCCTGGTATGACATTACAGGATCAGCACTGGACTTCGAACCACCACGTCATCAGTTCAAATCCACCAGCTGTTCATTGGAAGCCCTATACAGGGTTACTATGAGTTATAAAAGACTCAACAACACTGCAGGATACACACTGGATTGGTAACCACATGGTCGATGGTTAAAACCCACCAGCAGTTCCTCAGAAAAAGGGTTGCTGTAAGGAGCTCTGGTAGCGTAGTGATTACGAATCGGGTGCGAACCTCAAGGTCAGCAGTTCGAAACTACCAGCAGTTTGGCGGGAGAAAGATGAGTCTTTCTGCTTCTATAAAGATTTACAGCCTTGGAAACCGTGTACAGGGTTGCTATGGGTCGGAATCAACTCGACAGCACTCAACAACAACAACAATCAACTCGACAGCACTTAACAACAGAATCAACTGGATGACACTTAACAACAACAGCTATGTACTTCAATAATGATTTGATCCTATAGGATCCTATAGAAGCTAAGTCCAAAGAATACAGCAGTACCGTAAGCAAAGCAAAACAAAACAACTTCAGTTTCTTTCTCAAGACTCAAAAACTGTGCACGAATGAAACAAAGCTGACAATTACACAGGATTTGAAGGGATGAATTTCTGGAAAGGGCAACACACTGAGTTCTGATTTGTGTTAAGTGGGCAAAATTAAAGATTTAAAGCCTCAGAAACCCTAAACAGAGTCGTTAAGAGTCAGAACCAACTTAACAGCACTTAACAACAAATATTTTGTTGTACACAAAGTAAAGCTGATTGGCACAGTGGAAAAAAATATCAGAATAGAGTCTATAAAACAGGTTCACTTATAAAAAATGGTAGTAAAAACACCTCAATGGGTTGTTGAAAAGATCAAATAAGAAATCACATGTGAAATAAGTTATAAACACTAAGACCTTACATGAAGTATACAGAGCTATAATGATAACTATACAAAGAAATGCTGGATATTCTCCTCTAATACTAACAATTATTGTTAAGCACCACCGAGTCAGTTTCGACTTACAGCAACCCTGTATAGGGTTTCCAAGGAGCAACAAGTGGGTCTGAAGCAACAATTGTGTGGTTAGCAATCCAGTGTACAGTGTCACACCAGAAATTACTCTCTAATCCATCTACATGATTTGATTAGGTTTGAGGGTTATTCGGCTTTAAGTAGAGCAGTTGCGAACAGCTACTTCTCAATGGTTATTTGTAGCTCTCAAGGATTCAGAGGCATTCCCAATTAGAGTCAACAGCAGACAGGTCAATCTACTGTAAACTACACACAAATTAGTACTGTCACAAACACAAGGCAAGCTTTAGACTGGCCTCAGATTATAGGTTATAGAGCTATGCTATCCACTATGGTAGTTCCTGGTCAAATGTGGCTACTGATCACTGAGAATGTGACTACTCCAAATTGAGATATGTTAATAGGCACTTGTCAGTTTGTTATAATGTGGAGGCTTACGTGTTGCTGTGGTGCTGGAAGCTATGTCAATGGTATTTTAAATATCAACAGAGCTACCCATAAGGAGCTGACTCATAGCAACTGTACTGGTTTCCCAGCCTGTGAACCGCAAGGTCAGCAGTTCGAAACTACTAGCTGTTCCGCTGGAGAAAGATGAGGCTTTCTGCTTCTGTAAAGATTTACAGCCTGGGAAACCCAGTACAGTTTATATGAGTCAGAACTGACTCCACATCACACAGCCACCAGTGCTACCCATGGTGGAGAGATTTCAGTGGACCTTCTAGACTAAGAAAGACTAGGAAGAAGAAGACGCAGACCACTTCTGAATGGCTAACCACTCGAAACCTTATGAATAACAGCAAAACACTGTCAGATATGCTGCCGGAAGACGAGACCCTTAGATAAGGCACTCAAAATACGACTAGGTAAAGAGCTGCCTCCTCAAAATGGAACTGACCTTAAATGACGTGGATGGAGTCACGCTTTCGGGACCTTCATTTACTGATGTTGCACAACTTAAAGTTAGAAGAAACAGTTGCAAACATCCATTAATAATCAGTAGGTGGGATGTCCAAAGTATGATTCTAGGAAAACTGGAAGTAGTCAAAAATGAAATAGAATGCATAAAGATTGATTTCTAGGAATTAATGAGCTGAAATGGAGTGATTCAATTTGAATCAGACAATCCTATGCTTTATTATGCCGGGAATAATAAATTGATCTTGAAGTACAGGGTTGCTATTGGTCGGAATCAACTCGACAGCACTCAACAACAACAACAATCAACTCGACAGCACTTAACAACAGAATCAACTGTATGACACTTAACAACAACAGCTATGTACTTCAATAATGATTTGATCCTATAGGATCCTATAGAAGCTAAGTCCAAAGAATATAGCAGTACCGTAAGCAAAGCAAAACAAAACAACTGTGGTTAAGATAATACCCGTGTGCCTACAAGTAAGACCAGTTAATACCACTGTTATTCAAATGTATGAGGGCACTTCAAAAAGTTTGTGGAAAAATGGAATTAACAGATAATGGAATTTTTCCACGAATTCTTTAAAGCTTCACTGTACAGGGCTCACATTATAATCTATTGGACATCATTGGAATCAACAGTGGCTAAAAGGAAAGGCTTAGAAATCACACTGCTTTGCTTCTACACAAAAAGTCTACACTCTATAGTTCCATTTAATAGTTATATAGTGGTGGTGGTTGTGTGCAGTCAAGTCAGTTCCAACTCATAGGAACTCCTGTATAGGGTTTTGGAAGCTGTAAATCTTCATGGAAGCAGAAAGCCTCATATTTCTCCTATAGCTGTTGGTAGATTACACCTGCTGATCTTGAGGTTTGCAGCACAACACACAACCCACCATGCTAACAGAGCTCTTTGCTGTTAAATGCCATGGAGTCAGTTCCAACTCAAAGCAACCTTGTATAGGGTTTCTGAGGAGCAGCTGGTGGATTTGAACCGCCAACCTTATGGTTCAAACCAATCTTTTGGTCAAGTATGATTCTGGGGAAATTAACTTCTCAAAACCTATTTTATTCATTATAATTCTCTGTTGCTGTTGTTAAGTGCTGTCAAGTCAGTTATGACTCATACCAACCCTATACAGTTTCCCAAGAGCAGCTGGTAGATGTGAGCACCTACCTTATGGTTAGTAGTCCAGTGTTTATCCTACAGTGCCACACCACTGTCCTAAAAGGAGTCCTGGGGTGGTGCTATAGGATAAACACTGGACTGCTAACCACACTAGCCACTCTCTGGAAACCCTATCCAGGGCTCCAAGCCCTACCTCCAAATGGACTAACCTATAACCTGAAACTGAGGGCATCAGAGTAGATTTGGGTTCAAGCAGTGTTCCACCTTAGTTTGAGAACCAAAAGGATTTTAATAAAAAATACTGATCAGTCAAATTTGGGAGATAAACCCAGCCTCACCTCAACCTCTACTACTTCTGTGCAATTTTCTTATCAATCTCTTCATCTTTATCTTCTTCTCTACAATACCTTTTCCAAATCTTATTTTCCCCAAATCCCTAATTCTACCTATATCTTCCTAATTCTTACAGTGTACTGAGATCACAGCAATCCTTAGCTCCAACTGCATCTGTGAATAGGAGGAGGTTTTGAAAAGTTCATGGCAAAAATATCATTATCTTTAAATTCCCTATTTCCACAAACTTTCTGAAGCTCCCTCATACACACACACTACCTCTTCCATCCCACTATGCCCTCCAGTCTCCTAAAATGCCTATATTTCTACCCAGTCTTCTATCTTCCTTTCAGTTCAGGTCAACAACTCTTTTCTTCGAAATATATTCACCTAGTTTCCTGATCTAGTGTCCCAACAGGCATCCTGGTCTTGAAAGCATAAACAAAAAATCCGCCTTTCCCTCAGACTTACCATCCTAGTGATTCTCTTTTTTCTTCTTCATGAAGAGTCAAAACTTACGTTATCTATAGTCACTGCCAACAATTCCCTATCAACAACTAACTGTTAAAGTCCTTGCAAATAAATGGCTTACACCATAACAAATGTCAGGGTTCTTTTCTGTAGTTTGCCTGTTATTTTTGTTAGTGCCATCAATTTAGCTCTGAATCGCAGCAGCCTTATGTACAACAGAACGAAAAATTGCCCAGTCTGGTGCCATCTTCATATGTTATGTTTAAACCCATTATTTCAAGTACTGTGTCAATCCATCTCGTTGTGGGTCTTTCCCTAATTCCCTGACCCTCTACTTTATTAAGCATGATGTCCTTTTTCAGAGATTGTTGCTAAGTTCCATCGAGTCAGTTCCGACTCAGAGTGACCCTGATTAGGCTTTTCATGGAGTGGCTGTAGGTTTGAACCACCAACCTTGCAGTTCAAACTGACCTGCAAGCACCACACCTGATAACATGTTTAGTACATATGACAAAGTCTCTCCATCCTTGATCCCAGGAGCATTCTGGCTGTACTTCCTCCAAGATAGATTTGTTTGTTCTTCTGATAATCTGTGGTACTTTCAATATTCTTTATCAAATAACTTCTTTATCAATTCTCCTCTAATCTTTCTTTACTCATTGACTAGTTTTCACACATATATGAGGCAACTGAAATTACCACAGCTTGAGTCAAGTGCACTCTAGTCTTCAAACTGACATCTTTGCTCTTTAATACTTTAAAGAGGTCTTGCAGCAGATGTGCCTAATGCAGTATGTCACTTGATTTCCTGACTGCTGCTTTCACCAGCATCAATTATGGATCCAAGTAACATAAGATCCTGGACAAATTCAATACTTTATCTGTTTACCATGATGCTGTTTACCAGTACAGTTGCGAGAATTTTTGTTCTCTTTATATTGAATTGTAATCAATACTGAAAGCTGTGTTCTATCTTCATCAGCAGGGCTTCTGCAAGCAAGGTTGTGTCATCTGCAAATCACAGTCTGTTAATGAACCTTCCTCCAATCCTCATGCCACGTTCTCTTCATATAATCCCACTTCTCGGATGATTTGCTCAGCATACATCTGAGTAGGTATGGTGAAAGGATGTAATCCTGATGCACACCTTCCAGCTTTTTATACAGACAGTATACCTTTGTTCTTCTCAAAGTACTGGGTTTTGCTCTACATACAGGTGCTTTATCAGCACAATTAAGTATTCTGGAATTTCCATTCTTCACAAAGTTATCCAGTTTGTTATGAGCCATACAACTGAATGCCTTGTAAAGTCAATAAAACACAAGTAAACATCTTTCTGGCATTTTCTGCTTTCAGATCCATCTGACACCCTCATTCCATGTCGTCTGAATTCAGCATGAATAGCTACAGCTCCCTGTTGATGTACTGCTGCAACAGTTTTTAAATTATCTTCACACTTTTTACCTTTGTGTGGTGCTAATGATATTGTTCAATGATTTCCACATTCTGTTAGGTCACTTTTCTTTGAAATAAATACAAATATGGATTTCTTCCAGTCAGCTGTCCAGCTAGCTGTCTTCCAAATTTCCTGGGCTAGATGAGTGCTTCCAGTGCATCACCAGTTTCTTGAAACATTTCAACTGATATTACATTACCTGGGAACCTTATATGTTTGCTAGTGCCTTCAAAACAGCTTGGTCATATCTCTTCAATACCATGGGTTCTTGATCATCTGTTACCTCCTTAAATGGTTAAATGTCAACCAATTCTTTTTGGTACAGTGACTATGTATTCCTTTCATCTTCTTTTGATGCTTTCTGCATTATTCAATATTTTGCCCATTTAATCCTATAGTATTACAACTCAAAACTTGATTTTTTTTTTTTTTTTTTTTAGTGCTTTTAGTTTGAGAAATGCTGAGGATGTTCTTTCTTTTCGGTTTTCTAACTCAAGGCCCTTGCACATTTCATTATAATATTTTACTTTGTCTTCTCAAACAGTTCTTGAGAATTATCTGTCCAGTTTTTTTACTTCATCATTTCTCCCATTTGCTTTTGCTTCTCCAGTCAAGAGCAAATTTCAGAGTCTCTTCTGACATCACTTTGGTCTTTTCTTTCTTTTTGATGATCTTTCACTTTCTTCATGTATATTCTTGGTACCATCCCCAAACTCTTCTGGTCTTCAGTCATTGGTGGTGGTTATGTGTTAGTATTTATCAAATCTGTTCGTGAGATGGTCTCTAAATCAGATGGGATATATTTAAGGTTGTATTTTGGCTCTCGTGGTCTTATTTAAATTTTCTTCAGCTTCAGTCTGAACTTGCATATGAGCAATTGTTGTTCTGCTCCAGTCTGACTCTAGCCGTGTTTTGGCTAATGAGTCTTTCGTATTTGAGTGCCTTCCAACTTGTAGGATTCATCATCTGGCACTGTATCTGACAATGTCTCATCGCTATTAATAATGTTTTCAGTGACTAACCATTCAGAAGTGGTCCACATGTTACTAGTCTGTCTTAGTTTGTAAGCTTTGCTGAAACATATTCACCATGGGTGATGCTGCTGCTATTTGAAACATGAGTGGCATAGTTTCCAGCATCACAGCAACATACATGTCACCATAGTACAACTGGCAGACTTGTAGGGAAAGTCTATGATCTCTTAAGTCATAAATGCTTTGCTCAGTATCCATGCTCCTTGACCTCCTTGAAATATTACACTGAAGATATTCCCTAATTTCCAAGTACCTTTCCATCTATACTTCCTTTCTCACTTCCCCAAAATGTGATCAGTTCATCTACCCTCTTCTTAGATGTCTTATCCACTCCTAAAGCTTCAGTGACAAAATAATATATAAATCTAGATTCCAAACCCTGACCATTCTTTTTCCTAGTTAACATGCATTTCTAATTAGCATCACTGATAACTCAATTAAAAATATTTGTAAAATAAACCGTATCTTCCTGCCCCTTCCCTGTGCCATGCCTTTCACTTGATTTTGCTATTTCTCTTATTGTTCTTATTTCTTCTGTTCTCAGGCACCAAGATAAAAATCCTCCATATTTCTTTCCCAACAATCTCTGTTTATATTATATCCATCCTAATAATACTACTTATAATTCTAGACATAATTCCAATACAATTTGCATTATGATTTTTTCTGATCACTTATATCTGGAATTACTCTTCTTCCCTACATTCCTAAAGCACTTGGCTTGCATTACTAAAGGGCTACTCATCATACCACCGTCCTGAACTGTGCAATGCTTGAATGCAGGAGAGTATGTATTTCGTATCTCTGGATGCCACACAGAACTGTATTCCTGCCAGGTACTTAATAAGATTTAATTAATGAATGACTACTCAAAATAATCTTATCAGTATCTTTATAGATATATGAACAAAACTGACATCCTTATCTGCAAGTCCATCGCCCTAGTTCCCTTTACATCCACTTTCCATACAGTGACCCAAGACAAAATTAAAAATCTTGAAAGTCATGCTAGAAATACTGAAAGATTTCTCACACTAGTCATTTCCTCTCTGAATATACAGCTAATGCTTCCACCTTAGCTGTAGATACAGCAAAGTTCAGCTTCCCTTTGTTCCCTGAACTACTGAAATAACCATCTAATTCATATTTACCTCTAATCTCAACCACCTGTTAGTGTGCTACAGGATTCGTTCTAAATTTAAATTGCATCATGGTTCTGTTGTTGTTAAGTGCCGTTGAGTCAGTTCCGACTCATAGCAATTCTATAAAAGGAGCAGCTAGTAGATCTGAACTGTTAACATTTTGGTTAGCAGTCTGGTGCTTAGTCTATAGCACACCAGTACTACTATCCTATTTAAAATTTTATAAAGATTTCCACTTGCAAAATAAAGTCCAAACTCGGTCACAACTGGAACTCTGCCTACCTTTTTAACCTCACATCACACTATTCCACTTACGTACACTAGGCCAATCATGCTATATGATTTGTCTTTTAGTGTGTGGCACTCACTCCATCCTTAGCTCCCGTACCTCTTTGGAATGATTTCCAATCATCCTTTTGGATTTAGTTCACCCAAGTCTTTCTTTCTTGCTCTAAAAAGCACGTTTTCATGATTTCTAATCCAGAACTCATTAGGTTGTTAAGTGCCGTCAAGTCAGTTCCAACTCATAGCTACCCTGTATAGGGTTTCCAAGGAGTAGCTGGTGAGTTTGAACCACTGACCTTTCAATTCAAAGCGACCCTCAGTCCAGTGCATTATCCTGCAGCACCACACCAGGACTCATTATTTGTTGTTGAGTGCCGTTGAGTCAGTTCCAACTCATAGCGATTCTGTATAGTGTTTCCAAGGAGCAACAGGGTATTGTAATTATTTGTCCCTTTCTCTTGGCTTTAAGTTCTCTAAGGACAGGGACATGATGTTTATCACATCTCCCTATTGCAACCATGGCACATGTCAAGCATTCAACTGTTAATGCATACCAAATGACCTCTTTTGACGGGAAGAAGGATTGTCAAGCTTACAAATCACATCATGGAATGTCTGAGACTGTTAGGACAGTCAAGCTTTCAGATTTGCTGAGAAGGATTAATCTGGGAAGTCAGATGACCCATATGGAAGTCAATTAAGGATGATAGCTGTACCTAAAAAAAGAAGTAGGTATCAGAGAACTCATCAACTTTAGAAAGAACACAAAGAAATAATTTTTTTAAATATTGCCACTCAATCATATTAATAAAGCTCAACTGTATTCACAGAATCAGTAGAGAGCAGGATACAAGGAGACGTCAGAAATTTCAGAGAAAAACAAAATTAAAAACTTAAAATTAAAAATAAAAACTTTCTCAACATATGCTCCATCTAAATAAAGACAATTTTCTAAGCAATGGTTGTTGTTAAGTGCCATCAAGTCAGTTCCGACCCATAGCAACCCTGTATTGGGTTTCTCAGGAGCAATGGTAGCAGCCATTTCATCTATCCCTAAAGGACTGAGTGTGGCGTTGTAGGATAAACACCGGACCCACAAAGTCAGTTTAAACAATATTGGTGGTTCAAACTCACCAGCCACCCCTTGGAAATCCTATACATGGTTGCTATGAGTCAGCACCGACTCAATGGTACTTAACAAGAACAACAAAAGACTGAGGGTTCTGGGAATTTACCCATGTCAAGACAATCTTTTTACATTATCAATGGAAGAAAACTGGGTGTCCTTAAAGATTTTTCAAGATTGGTGGTGGTTATACGCTAGGAGTCGGTTCCAACCTACAGCGACACTTTATAGGGTTTCCGAGGCCGTAAATCTTTATAGGAGTAGAAAGCCTCATCTTTCTCCAATGAATCAGCTGGTAGATACAAAATACTAATGCTGTGGTTAGCAGCTCAGCTCATAATCCTATACTAACTGAAGAAAACTGGGTGTACTTAAAAGATTTTTCAAGATTAAGAATCAAAAAGAAGAAAAAAACAAATCAGGACTGTAAGTGGAAACCTACTGATTTCCCATCAAAACACTCACAAAATTGCCCTTGTTTGATGAGAAGAATAAACAGGATTATTTGTCATGACAGGTGAAGGACTCTCTAGTGAAACTTTCCCAGGTATTTTTCTGCTAAAGTTGTGGCTAACTTTCTCAAAACACTCTCATAATAATCAAGTGTTATCATTCGTTAAGAAGTCCTGGAAGCGTTGTAAATTACATGTTGCTCACCAGTTGAAATCCATCAGCAGTTCCATGGGAGAAGGATGAGACTTTCTGCTCCTGTAGAGACTAACACACTCGGAAACCCTAGATAGGGTCACTGTGAGTCAGAACTAACATGACAGCACTCTACCACCCCCACCACCAACTTTGAGCCTTTAAAGCATCAACAAGCGAAATGTCTTGACTATTCCCCAAAGTGGTTGTCATGACTTTTGGATACTGACTGGTTTGCTCTGGTAGCGTAGTGGTTACTAATCAGGCTGCGAACCTTAAGGCCAGCAGTTCGAAACTACCAGCCGCTCCGCGGGAGAAAGATGAGGAGTTCTGCTCCCGCAAAGATTTACAGCCTCGGAAACCCTGTATAGGGTCGCTATGGGTCGGAACCGACTCCACGGCACATAACAACAACAACAACTTGTTGTTGTTAAGTACCTTGTTAGAGTTTCCAAGGAGTGGCTGGTGACTCTGAAATACCAACTTTGAGATTCAAAACTTTTGTTCCAGTGCTTAATCTACAGCACCACACCAGAATTTCCAACCATATACAGGGTCGCTATGAGTAGGGAAGGAGTCCTGGTGTGGCGTTGTGGGTTAATGCTTCAGACTACAAAGACGTTTGAATTGCAAGGTCAGCGGTTCAAGCTCACCAGTCGCTCCTTGGAAACCCTATACAGGGTCTGTCTGGGTCGGAACTGACTCAACGCACTTAACAACAACAATGAGTAGGAATCGACCCAAAAGCACTTAACAACAACAACATAGGTTAAGTTCTACTCCGTCCTGTAGGGTCGATGAATACACTGCAAGGCACACAATGTATCTTCAAGATGTAACGCAGATACCTGACTTTAGTTTATAAATACATCCAGAGTAAAAACAGCGAAAGTCGTGGTTAACTGCAAGCAGTTTACTTGGGCCACTTGTATGTTGCTATAATCTACAATATTTTTAAAAACAAAATAAAGAGCCACATTCATAATTTATGGTTGTCTTGAGTTAACATGTCTTCCTGGAAAATAGAGATTTCAAGTCTTGAAACCCAAACAATCTGGAGAGTGGGATGCAGTCAAGGCCTACCACACAATTTAGTCAGGAAAGACCAAACCAGACCAACTAAAAGAGGGCACACGTGCGCTCCCGCTAACCCCGCTGATCTGCTTCCCGCCTGTCGGAAGGCGCCCACTGCGGCCCGAGGCGCTCGAGCTCCACCAGGATGTTAAAGGAAGGGGGGCCCTGTTGTCTACGAGAATGTAAGAACGCCCGTTAACCACACAACACTACCTTCACGCTCATGCGAGTTGGACCATTACCATCCACGGGTGGCGACAGGCCTGCCTCCCATCCGCAACACTAACAAGCCCGGGGCGCGCGCTGGCGCAGCGGGGCGGGCACGAGACGCGGGATTGGCGCTGGCTGCAGCCAATCCCAGCATCGCGTTCAGTTCGGGAGGACTTCCGCAAATTGCACTGACCAGTAGCATTAGACCTGTACTGAGACGACGCGCCGCTGGGCTCGTCCTGCTCTGTGCCTGCTGCGGGCTGTGAGGCTGCGGGTAAGTGGGCACGTACTGTCGCAGGGACTGTGCTTTTGCCTTCGTCGGGTAGGGAGCGTGTGGCGGGCCATGGTCGACGTAAGGGGGGAAGACTGAGCTGCGTTGGCGGCCCCTTGTCTGGACAGTTTGTGACCGTGCCAGCCAACTGGCCCTCTGAGCTCGCCCTTCAAGTCCCGGTCGTTCTGCCAAGACCGAATGGGATGTGCAGCTCTGGAAGAAGGGTCGGGGAGGCGCTGTGGCGTAGCAACAGCGTTTTTGCTGAGCTTCTACTAACCTGGAACTCCGACTGCCAGGGAGGTTACTGGTCTGTCTGGTAGGCAGAGGATTCCCCAGAGGGGACTGCTGCTGGCCACCTAGGGAAACGCTGTGTACTGTCTATACAGTCGTTGTTTGCCGGTCCTCAAGTGTGCCTTCTCGAGTCAGCAAGAGGAGGAGGATCAGTACCACACCAGCTTTGTCTTCAGGCGGAGATGTAAAATTTAGACCTTTGAGTATATAACTCATCCTGTAGAAAGTGGAAAAATGGTCTTGAGTGGTGGCATACTCGAATTATAACACTAAAAAATGTGTGATAACAATGTTGTTCTGTGACATCCAGTCGGTTCTGATCCATAGAGACCCCGAGAGCAGCCTGTGGGGTTGGAACTGCCGATCTTGAGGTGATTAACAATCAGTCCAGTGCTTATCCTACAGCTTTACACCGGGGTATCTAGTAAATAGGTGATGGATGTTTAGACTATTAAAAAACAAACAACGTAATGTGTAAATTTGAGACCCAACCATCAGCGTTGAAATAACTGGGAGATGGTAGTTTTTCCTTTGGTGTTCATCTTGAACTTAAAAGGAGAAGTAAAAACTGAAAGAAAAAACTAAAGTTATAGGGGAATACAGAAGAAAAATAGCTTCAAATACCTAATTGAATCGCAAAACTGAAAACGCAATATTATTTCTTGACCTTGTAAAACATCTATCCCATTATGTTAACAGCATACTCCTCTTTGGAAGTTCAGTGTTTAAAAAGGACTACACTGCTACTCACAAGTTGGGTGTTAAAGCCAGCAGCTCTGATTAAGAAAGATGAGGCCGTCTCTTCCCATAAAAAGACTGGCAGCCTCAGAAATCTTATATAGGGTCACTATGTGTCAATCAACTCAATGAGTGTGTTTGGAGTTGGGTATTTGAACTCTGACTCCTCATGGATCTAACTGAATCAATTTTGCTTTTTCTATTCGTTTATTATGTTGATGAAGTCCTGGTGTGGCACTGTGGTTTAATGTCCTGGACTGCAAAATTGGTTTGAACCTTAAAGTCTGTGGTTCAAGCTCACCAGCAGCAACTCAGAAATCTTATTGGGGAGTCCGAATTGACTGGGCACTTAACATTATGTTGATGGTAAAATTAGCTCCTGGCTCTTCATTTTGCTATGATGATATAAGAAAATGTTTTTCTCTTTCTTACAAATGGAGTTTTCCCTGCCCATTATTTAATTTAGTAAAACCAACCTGCAAAGACTTCAGAGGAGTTTACAAAAATGGATTTAAATTATTTTTTTCAAAGAAGACTGTAAAGTAAGTCTTATTTGTCTTCTCATCGAAGTCAGATGTCAAGTGTCTGTTGTTGTTATGTGCCGGGGAGTCAGTTCTGACTCAATAGCGACCCTGTACAGGGTTTCCAAGGCTGTAAATCTTTACAGGAGCAAAAAGCCTCATCTTTCTGCCGCAGAACAGCTAGCTGGTAGTTTCGAACTGTTGGCCTTGCGGGTCTCAGCCCAATTTGTAACCACTACGCTACCAAAGCTTCTTAAGCATATTTTAGAGGGGGATGTGTATTATAGTTCAGAATAACTAAGGAAGAAATATACGTAGTAACAGTTTTTCAAGTCAAAGTATAGGTATCTAAGTTTCTAGTTATATTAATGTTGATTCATTTCATTGATTTCCCTACAGAGCAAACATGAATGTTGGAGTTGCCCACAGTGAAGTGAATCCAAATACCCGTGTAATGAACAGCCGTGGTATGTGGCTGACATATGCATTGGGAGTTGGCTTGCTTCACATTGTCTTACTCAGTATTCCCGTCTTCAGTGTTCCTGTTGCTTGGACCTTAACAAATATTATACATAATCTGGTAAGAATTTCACCTCATACTAAACACATAAAAGTTTTCACATTTTGTTATGATGAAAATAAATACATGTTTTAGTTGTTTGTTTTAAGAAACCATGTTGTTATGTGCTGTGGAGTCGGTTCCAACTCATAGCGACCCTGTACAGGGTTTTTGAGGTTATAAATCTTTATGGGAGCAGAAAACCTCATCTTTCCCCCGTGGAACAGCTGGTAGTTTCGAACTGCTAAGCGTGAGATTAGCAGCCCGACTTATAACCACTACTGAAGTATAATTCACATATCATAAATTCACCCATTTAAAGTACACAATTCAATGGGTTTTAGTGTATTTAACTTAATTTTACTCCCAATCTGGGGTAGAATTTTATTTTTTCTATCACTATTCAATATTGGAGTCCTGGTGTGGCCTTGTGGATTAATGTGCCAGGCTGCAAAGCTATTTGAACTGCAAGGTCGGTGGTTCAAGCTCACCAGCTGCTCCTCAGAAACCCTATACAGGGTTGCTGTGGGTTAGCATCGACTCAACAACACTTAACGACAACAGCATTCAACACTGGACCATTTTTCTGAGTAAGGCATTTTTCTCTCCCATTTCCAGAAATTCTAGGTCATTTTAGCAAAAATTACACGATACTATATTGGTTAACCAGAATGCTTCAGAAGAGTTAAGTTTTCTGGTTTACTGGAGTCTAGTGAAAAGCCTTGTTAAGTCCTTCTTAATTGTATAAGTATAGTTTCCTGTTTCAGTATAAAAAAGTAGAGCCTAATCATGACCTAGATCTTATTGTACTTAGGCTTTTTCATGTTGAATATAATTCTCTTGTATTGTGTAGAAACAATGCAAAATATCAGACCTGGGATTGACCCTACTGACCACATTTTGCAGCCTGGAAATTGCTTGTGGGTTTTTGTTTGTTTGTTTGTTTTTTGTGGTTGTTACTGTTTTTAAATACCTGATCATGCCTTTTCTTATCTTTAGTAGCTTATTAAAGTAGAATGAAAGGGGTGAGATTAAATTTAGTTCATTGAGAATGTTAGTTGAAGTCTTTAAAGATATCCAAAGATTGAAGAACTTAATCAAGATAAGAAAATATAATAAAAATAGAAGTAAAAGAAAATAATGTTACTTATTTTATGTCTTGGGGGAGTATTTGAAGTTCACCGGGAGAGGATAATGTTGTTGTGATGATGGAAATGATAAATGAACATCCATTTAATCTTTTCTATGTAGTAAAAGATTAAATAGTATTTGTTTCAAATAGGAAGTTTTCTGAAATATTTGCTACTAATCATGTCCTACTAATTGATTTTTTCCTGTTGACTTCCATGGTACCACTTTCTTCTAGAGATTTCTGATTTTTTTTTTTTTTCCTCTACTTCCACTTGCAGGCTCTTATCATTTCTTCTGTGAAATGTTGCTGTTCACAAGGTTCTTTTCTTCCTCTCTTTGCATGCTCTGGATTCCGTTTTTTTCAATTTCTAGCTTTAGAATGGTGATGCCTTTATCTATAATGCCAGGTTACCTTATATCCTAAACCAGTCTGTTCCTCTGTTTATAGTCTTATCTAAAGGCACCACTGTCTGCCCAGTTTGCCAAGCCAGCTAGCTAAATATTGAAGGTAAAGTAACAGTATAATATGTCATCTAAATTAAGACTTCTGAGAGAAAAAGGAGCACTATTATTAATAATAACACTAGTAGAATAGTTGTAAATCAGTACTATCCCAGACAAAGTAGGGCATATGACCACTCTAAGGATTTCTCTCCTCTCCTTTAAATTCTATATTTATTTAATCAAAACCTTGTCTGTTCTACTGCTTTACCGTCCCTCAGCTTGATCACACAGGTATTGCTGTAATTCATGCCATCATTTTCTTCTCAGGTTGATTACCCAGAAGATCAAATGGTCTCCTTGGTACTCTACCCTCCCCTGTTCCAACTTGATAGAAGGATATTTTAAGAACCTGGGGCTGTTGAAATCATGCTATGAGTCCTTCAGTGACTTCCCATCGCATTAGTGGTAAAATCTCAAGTATCTTGTTTGGCATACAAAAATATTACTAACACTGAAGACCCAAAAAGGAACTCAGTCTTATCTCTGCCCTCTCCAAACACATAATAAGCCTTAATAGTAGTGAATATCAGCCTCCTTTCACCTTTTTGTTTTGGCTTAGGTTTCTTCCACTATTTTAATATTTCTTTCTCTTTTCTATTCTGTCTGACTAACTTCAGCTTGCCCAGCAAAACTCTACTCAGCTAGTGCCTCTTCCAGGAAGCTACTCAGGCTGCATCTTTTTATCATATGGTTATCATAGTTTTATAATTAACAGTTTATCTCATTTATTTTCTAATTTTTTTATCTCTAAATACCTATTGAAATATCTGAAGAATAAATTACTGTCACCCACTTTCCCCTTTTGCATTGGCATGTGTGGCATTTTAGAAGCCTGACCACTCCTCATGTTTCAAGTTTGTTGACCAGGATTGAGTCACAGTATGTGGCCAAAAGAATAGGTAATTGACACCAAGTGGGTAAGCTAACTTATTAGTTTACTACAATAGAAGAGCTTAACTAACTAGCTATAGCTGTAGCAATTACATGATTCAAGATTAAAGTTAATTTTAAAGATTGTTGTTGTGTGCTATCAAATTGGTTCCGACTCATAGCAGCTCTGGATAGGGTTTCTAAGAGCGGCTGGTGGATTTGAGCCACCGACCTTGCAGTTGGTTACCAGTCTAGTGCTTATCCGCAATTAAAACATGAAATACATATTGAGCACTTTTAATTATGGGGGAATAAACCCAGTTTTCACTCCTGGTTTAAACTGTACAATAGAAACCTACAGTAATTTTTTTTCTTTTTTTTAATTCAGTGCTGTGTTGTTGTTGTATGCCATCGAGTCAGTTCTGACTCATAGTGACCTGGTATAGGGTTTCTGAGAGTGGCTGGTAGGCTTGAACTGTCAACCTTTTGGTTAGCAACACAGCTCTTATCCTACAGTATCACACCAGGGCTATTAAGAGGGAATTCTTAACAAAATTCTTAGGACAACTTTTAAGGTGAAAGAATTCTCTTCATTTTGAGTCAGTAAATATTTATTAAAGGTTAACCAGGAGCTGAGTCCTGGGTATTTCAGACAGTTATGCACTCATTGCTAACCCAAAGGTTGGCAGCTCAAGTCTATCCAACAATCCCTCAGAAGAAAAACCTAATGATCTACATCTAGAAAATCAGCCACTGAAACCCTGTGGAGCACAGTTCTGCTCTGGCATACATGTGTTTGTCATGAGTCAGAATTAACTCGATACCAGCTGGTACTGGTAACGATGAGCTACAGTACTTTTTTTTCCTCTTTTTTGATGTGACCATAAACCATCACTAACATTTTAAAATAAAAGCTATTAAACATTAAAGTATAAAAAATACGGTTGATTTTTATACTTGATAAGAATACATAAAATGAAGTACTTGAATATTAGAAATGTTGCTAAGTGCGTGTGATTTGAAGGAAGTAGTGAGAGGATTATTCTTGGACAGAGTCTAACATATACATGGTCGAGAGTAACGGTTCTTAACATTTCTTGGGTCATATACTCCTGAGAATTTGAAAGCATACAATTTCTGTTTTATTGTCTTTCTTAAAGTTTATGTGAAAATGGTTTCATAGTTCTTACAGAAAAAGCTCTCATTGGCTTAATGTCATCTACCATCATGTCTAGTACTTGCTGTGTATCAGCCCTTAATCCTTGGATATTCAGGCTAATAAGGAAACAAACATGAAAACAAGATATATTACACTATAATAAAATATTTACAAAATTTAATGCAAGCACATAGGCAGGAAATTATTACTAACAAGAAAGGTTAACTAAGGAGTTGTCATTGGAACTAAACCTTTAAGAATGAGATGGTTGTTAAGGTGGCATTGACTTTTACCCAATAAAAAGAGCAGCCTCGTTCCTCTGCATGTACTGAGAATTCTGATTGTACATTTGATAACAGTTTCTACCCTAGAGTATAGTTTTATATGATGTCTTTTTGTTGTTGTTGGAAGATTGAACATTCTTAAAGCTAGAGCCATGCCTGGTTCAACTTCATATGTGCATACATGTCCTGTGTCCTGCCCATGTAAGCCACTTACTAAATGTTTGTTAAGTCCCAATGAAATTAGTCCATTCCTCCATACCATAAATGTTATTGTAGCAAAACAACCTTTGAATTGCTTCATGAAATAAGTAGTAGACTGAGCTTTGAGAGTAAAGGCTCCCCTAACTTAATGATATAAAACATCAAATTCACTAACTTTTTATTCTTTTTTCAGAAAGTTACTAAAATAAGAGATGGAAAACCTATCATGGCCTCTTGAAGGGAAAAACTGTGTCATGATAAAATTTCAACTTTATTCTGCTACCAGTGCTTCAATCAGTGATCCCAAAACAAAGCAAAATTAATCTCATCATAACCTCAAAGGGAACAGATTGTGGGGTTTTTTTCCTAATTAACCATAAAATAAGGTGTTTAAACTTGTCATATGACTAGTTTGTTTATGTTTTAAAACTCAGTTCAGAAGAAACATTATTGAGGAAGAATGGTGATTTTAGAAGTGAACTGAGTTGAACATTCTACCTACTAATAATCACTGTTGCTTTGGGAGAGAACAACTAAAGCAAAGGCAGTTGTAATATTAAATATTTTCCAAACCATTTCTTCCTATTACAGAGATTTTATATAAATATATTTTTTTAATGTTTTATTGTGAATTATGTGTTAGTTTACATGGGAGGACATTAGTTTTACATTCATCCTATCGTATATTGTTTCATTGCCATGGTTACAATACCCTCCATGCATTATCAACCAACCAAAAGGTATCTCTGCAAGCCTACCCCTCCCCACCCAACCCTGGCGATCAGCACACAGCCCCTCTCCCTCTCTGGGTCTAAAGTCCCCAGCTGCTCCATCTCTCCACATCATTGTCTCTGCCTCCATCTCAGGCATCACTGTTTCTCTGGGTGGGTTCCACTCTCCGCTCTTCTCCCTTGATGTTCCTAGGGACCTCCGCTCCTAGACAGCAAAGTTAATCACTCCCCTCCTTGCTACAAAACGTCTACCTTTATATTTCCAACCCTCACAATCAGTCCTGATAACAATTATTCACTGTTGTATCACAAGAGACCTATCTGCATTTCCTTTCATCAGCCCCACCTAGACAGCTTGGATACTACTCAGTGGTGAGTCTACCTTCCTCCAAGCCCTCTAAGGAGCGCTGGTAGCGTAGTGGTTACGAATTGGGCTGCGAACCTTAAGGCCAGCAGTTCGAAACTACCAGCTGTTCTGCAGGAGAAAGATGAGGTGTTCTGCTCCCGTAAATATTTACAGCCTCAGAAACCCTATACCGGGTCGCTATGGGTTAGAATGGACTCAACAGCACTTAACAACAACAACCAAGCCCTCTGGATCTAGGTTCCCTCTTGAAAGCCCATAAGCCAGTTACATCTTGCCTTTGTAGCCCCCCATTTTGGGTAGCCAATGTCCAAATTGCCCATCCCTGTCTACTCAGTGTATGGAGGGGGTGGGAATGATCCTTGCTATAAAGATTTGTTCCCTTATTTGAGTTACTGCATCCATAGGTGTAGGTCAAGTTCATCAAATTGTATCAGATTACTCTTTTTTTTCCTCTTCTTTCTTCTTCTAGTTGAGCTCTGATCATCTAGTCATTGAAGCCAGGTCAAGTGGGTATTATCTGCAAGTGTGGGTGTTTTGTGGATTTTATATTTTTTTGAACAATTTGTATTTTTACCATATTACAAGTGTCATCAGATTTACTAATGTGCAACTCTGAAGAAAACTTCCTTACACATTAGATAAAAAGCAGTGTCATGAGTAGGAAGGTGTTAGAAAAGTTAAATGATATAAAGTACCTTAGTGTTTTTTGTTTATCTTTAAAAAGAGCATTAACAACAGATTACTGTTGACCTCTTACTTGTTGTTAGGTGCCAATGAGTTGGTACCAACTCAGCGATCTTATGCACCAACCTCACAAACGCTGCTGCTCATGAGCCTATCGCAGCTCTCACTGCACCAATCCATCTTGTTTGAGATCTACCTCTTTTTTGCTGATCCTCTTTACCAAAGGAGCTCTGGTAGCATAGTGGTTATGAATTGGGCTACTATACTAACCTCAAGGTTAGCAATGCAAAATTACCAGCTGTTCCCCAGTAACAGCTGAGGCTTTCTGAGATGAGGTTTTCTGCTTCTGTAAAGATTTACAGCCTCGGAAACCCTATGCAGGGTTGCTATGAGTCAGTACCAACTCCATGGCACATAACCACCACCACTACCACTTTACCAAGCATGATGTCCTTCTCCAGGGACTGGTCCCTCCTGACAATGTGTCAAAAGTATGAAAGACAAAGTCTGGCCATTTGAGCTTCTAAGGAGCATTCTGGCTGTACTTCTTCCAACACAGATTTATTTGTTCTTCCTGCAGTTCATGGTATTTTAATATTCTCCTCCAACACCAGAACTGAAATGTGTCAATTCTTCTTCAGTCTTCCTTATTCACTATCAACCTTTCACATGTATATGAGGTTATTGGAAATACCATGGCTTGGTTCAGGTGCACCAGAGTCCTCAAACTGACATCTTTGCTCTTGAACACTTTAAAAAGGTCTTGCACAGCAGACTTGCCTAATGCAGTACATTGTTTAATTTCTTCACTGCTACTTCCATGAGTGTTGATGGTTGATCCGAGCAAAATGAAGTCTTTGATAACTTCAGTCATTTGATCATATGCTATCTCTTGAGATGGTTGAAAATCTACCTTCTTTTTGGTATCGTGACTCTGTGTATTCCTTTCATCATGTTTTGATGCTTTCTTCATCATTCAATATTTTGCCCATTTTTATTGTTATTAAGTGCCGTCAAATCACTTCCAACCCATAGTGATCCTGCATTGGGTTTCTGAGGAGCGGCTGGTTAGCTTGAACTGCCAACCTTGCGATTCAAACCGACTTTGCAGTCTAGTGCATTAACCCACAGCACCACACCAGGACTCCAAGTTGCCCATAGAATCCTTCAATATTTCAAGTTGAGGTTTGAATTTTTTTTTCAGTTCTTTCAGCTTAAGAAATGCTAAACATGTTCTTCCCTTTTGGTATTCTAACTCCAGGTCTTTGCACATTATGCTATTTGACTTCTTGTTGTTAAATTCCATTGATTTGATTCCGACTCATCGTAACTCTGTATAGCATTTCTGAGGAGCAGCTGGTGAGCTTGAACTGCAGACTTTGTGGTTCATACTGACTTTGAAGTCTAGCATATTAACCTACAGCAGTACAGGAGGACTCTAATATTTGACTACTTGCCACCAAATAATACTATTATACATTATACTATTGAAGGCCACAGCCTCTCCCTGTAATATGATATCTTTAAACTTGGCCTGTTAAATCACATACTCTGTCACAAAAATCCTGCAACTATCTTAATTAATGTGCATTGACAAAGACTAATTTTGTATTTGCTATTGATTGTGTACTTGTTTTCCAGGGCATGTATGTATTTTTGCATGCAGTAAAAGGAACACCTTTTGAAACTCCTGACCAGGGTAAAGCAAGACTCCTAACTCACTGGGAACAACTTGACTATGGAGTACAGTTTACATCTTCACGGAAGTTTTTCACAATTTCACCAATTATTCTGTAAGTGATATCAATTTTAGGCATGAGGAGAATTGGATGAAGGAAGACATTTTTTTATCTGATTAAACTTGAAATAGAATCATTTTTGTGAAAAATTTCTAGCAGAAGTCTATTGCCAACTTATTAAGGAGTGCTGGTATGGCACTGTAAGATAAGCATTGAGCACAAGGTTGGTTTGAACTGCAAGATCAGCGGTTCAAACTCACCTGCTTCTCCTCGGACACTATATAGGATCGCTAAGGGTCGGAACTGACTTGAAAGCACTTAGCAACAAGAAGTGTGGTACTGTAGGATAAAAACTGGATTATGAACATGGGTCAGTGGCTCAAATCTAGCACCTGCTCATCAGAGACCTCAGAGTCACTATGAGTTGGAACTGACTCAATTGCTGCTTAACAAGAACAACATACATAAAAATATATTCCAGTTCCTGTCCTTAGCTTACAAAAAAATTAAACACATAATTGTATTATATATAGTGGTATATTAATCTCCCAAAACAATTACTTAGATGATTACAGAAGAATTTCATTGACCTCCCCCAACCTCCCACTTGGATATTTAAACTCCTTGTGTGAGATAATAGGATTTAGAGAAAAGAGAGATTAGGATTTCATTATAGGAAAGATGTGGGCTGAATCCTAAACCTGTCAGACAGCTTTGTATGCTACTACATAAAAATTGGTACCATGGATTAATGCACCAGACTGCAAGGCCATTTGAACTGCAAGGTCGGAGGTTCAAGCTCACCAGCTGCTCCTCGGAAACCCTATACAGGGTTGCTATGGGTTGGAATCCACTCCATGGCACCTGACAACAACAACATAAAAATTGAGCTAGTAAAACCTAACTCAATGCTGGTTGAGACCTAACTCAATGCTTTTAGAAAGCAGTGACATAATATCTGATTTTGCTAAGCTACTAACTGAAAGGTTGCCAGTTCAAGTCCACCCATGATACCTCAGAAGAAAGGTCTGGCGGTCTACTTTGGAAAACTCAGCTATTGAAAACATTGACTTGATGGCAAATGACAGAAACCTTCTATCTGACATGTAATTTCCTTCTCGGAAACCCTATACAGAGTCACTATGGGTCAGAACCAACTCAGCAGCACTTAGCAACAAGAACAACCTTGTATTCAGAGTCCAGTTATGGCACTGTAGAATAAGCACTGGACTGCTAAAAAAAAAGATTGGTGGTCCAAACCAACCAGCCACGCCTCAGAAACCCTATGACTAGAACCAACTCAAAAGTACTTAACAACAACCACCACCTAGTATTCAGGGCCTTCTACAAAATGGTTTCGTCCTCATTTTCCTTTTATGTGAGTATTTTATTCCCATTTGACTTCTGGTTGTGTTATTGTTGTCAGGTGCCATCGAGTCAGACCGACTCATAGCGACCCCATGCACAGCAGAACTAAACAATGTCCGATCCTGGGCCAACCTCACTACCGCTGCCACACTTGAGTCCATCAATGATGCCACCTGGCCAATCCATCTCGTTAGGGGTCTTC
>NW_006408577.1:14255036-14255610 GCF_000296735.1 Chrysochloris asiatica | reverse complement strand
GGGCCAACCTCACTACCGCTGCCACACTTGAGTCCATCAATGATGCCACCTGGCCAATCCATCTCGTTAGGGGTCTTCCTCTTTTTCTCTGACCTGCCACCTTACCCAGCAGGACATCCTTCTCCAGCGACTGTTCCCTCTGGACAATATGTCCAAAGTATGAGAGACGAAGCTTAGCCATCTTGGCCTTTGGTTATGCTTGACTTCTGGTTATGCTCTTCTAAATAGTATTTCTGTTTTTTTGTTTTGTTTTTAACATCTTTTTGTGAAAATTGAGTAAAGGTTTACAAAGCAGATTATCAGTTTTATATTCAGCCATTCATATCAGTGATTATAATTGCACTGGACTGCAACATTGATTTGAACTGCAAGGTCGATGGTTCAAACTCAACCAGCTGCTCCTCAGAACCCTATACAGAGTTGCTGTGAGTAACACACAAATTGACAGCATTTAACAATAATGCTGTTATCCCACTTCCTTTTTTTTTTCTTAAATGTTTTATTGGGAATTATGTGATAGTTTACATGGGAGAACATTAGTTTTACATTCATTCTATCATATATCGTCTCATTG
>NW_006408577.1:14250788-14251982 GCF_000296735.1 Chrysochloris asiatica | reverse complement strand
CACCCAAACTATCCTGTGTCTAATCCCTGCCCTGTGCTCCACCTTCCCTCCCTCCCCTCACCCCCCCTCCAACATTCCAATAATCAACAAAGAATACCTCCCACCCCTCTTTAGTACGGGTTCTTTCCCTTTATCCCACTTCCTTTCTGTCCTGTTCCCATTCCTCCTTTCCCAACCCTTCTGAATTTGGTCCTAGGTAAACACTGCCCTTTTGATCTCAAGTGACTGACAATTTTATGTTGTGTGTGCCTCATTAGTGAGTCCTGGTGTGACGCTGTGGGTTAATGTGCCAGACTGCAAAGCCATTTGAACTGCAAAGTCAGCGGTTCAAGCTCACCAGCTGCACCTTGGAAACCCTATACAGGGTCACTATGGGTCAGAATCGACTTGACGGCACTTAACAACAACAACCCGCTTTATACCTCTGTATTGCTCAGTTGAAAATTAGGTCATGAGTGTTGTTAGTTCAGTTCCATACCTGAAGCATGATGAAGGGCTATAGTCTCAGGGTTTCACCAGTTTCCATCTGACCAGTAAGCCTGGTCTGTTTTATAACACTGAGGGTTTTTTCCATATTTTCTCCCACTCTATCTAGGACCTTCTAATGTGATCCTTTTCAGAACACATTAGTACCCAGATACCATCTAGTTCTAATGGTCTCAGAGTCATGGAGACAAATTGTTTCCAAGCATCTTTGATTTCATTATTTTCTTCCTCTGGAAAAAGAAGACCAATAGTTGCACTCTAAGTATCATTTCTTGAGTACTTCATGTGTGGTACTATTTCTATACCTTTGTTCAAATAATTTCTTCTACCTGAAATGACTTTCTATTTATTTTTCTAATTTTTTTATTGTGAATTGCATGATGGTTTACAGAGCAGACTGTCTGTTTTACATTCAACGATCCATATACCTTTTGTTTCAACTCATTAATTGCACATCCCTAGAGGACTTAAAATATTTACTGCTGAAGATCAAAGAGCACAGCCTTCAGTTTGGATTGCATCTCAATGTAAAGAAAATAAAAATCGTCACTACAGGACCAATAAACATTCTTATCAATGGAGAAAAGATTGACGTTGTCAAGGACTTCATTCTTCTTGGATCAACTATCAACAATCACAGAAGCAGCAGTCAAGAAATCAAACAATCTATTGCATTAGGCAAATCTGCTGCACAAGATCTTTTTAAAG
>NW_006408577.1:14236988-14250047 GCF_000296735.1 Chrysochloris asiatica | reverse complement strand
GCTGGTAGTTTCGAACCGCTGACCTTAAGGTTCGCAGCCCGATTCGTAGCCACTACGCTACCATAGCAACACTGTATGGAGTGGCTAATAGGTTTGAACTGCCAATTGTGTGATTAGCTGTTGAGTGCTTATCCAAGACTCCACACCAAGACCCCATGGTGGAGCACACGGGCAAAGTTATGAAAACTTAAACACAGTCAGATACTTTGAAGGAATTTGAGGGATTGAGGCACTGGGCCTGATGGCTCAGGACCACAAATTCAGGTAACTTCAAGGTAATTGATATAACGTAGCCTACAAAGACAATATTGTCCATCTTACTTTAGTGAGACTTTCTGCTCCCTCACAGATTTAAAGGCTTTGAAACCCTATACTGGGTCCCTATGAGTTGGTACTGACACTATAGCACATAACTTTGGTGAGTAACAACTGTGGTCTTAAAAGCTCAAGAATGGTCATAGAAGGTACAGCTGTTGTTCTCTCCCTGTCCTGAGATAAGAAGTGTGATGAAAATTAAAATCAAACACACTTGGAAACAATTAGTACAAGGGACTAAGGACCACATGAACGTCAGTCTCCATGACCCTGAGAGCAGAAGAGTTACATGGTGCCTGGCTGCCACTACCAACTGCTCTAAAAGGTCCTGAAAAAAAATGCAGGACAAAGCTTAAAACCTTGGAATGTGCAACAAAAGTCAAAATCATGAGGCAAAAAAAAAAAAAAAAAAAAAACAGGTTTACTGGTCAGTAGAGACTGGTGGAACCTGAGACTGTGGCCTTTGGTCACCTTTCATGTCTGGAACTGAACTCACCCTCATGGATTAGGTGTCAAACAATAGAACAATAGATAGGTCTGTAAGGGGAACAATACTCCTAGTGAGGTACCCACATCTTAGAATAGTCAACCATTTGAGATAAAAATAAAAGGGCAGCAATTTACTCAAGGACAAAGTTCAGAAAGGTTAGGAAAGGAGGAGGAATAAAAGCAAGAAGCAAGAGGAACTGGAATAAGTGATGTTACATTGAGAGGATTGCAATCAATGAGATGAAACACTGTATATGAATTGTTGAGTTTTGAAACTGATGATCTCTAAACCTTCACCCAATTAATAAAAAGTTTAAAAATAAAATAGATGAAAGGATGTGTATAGGCTATATGCAAATACTATACCATTTTATATAAAGAACTTGAGCATTTGCATTTTAATTTTAGTATTTGAGGGGAATCTTGGAACCAATCCTTTTCAAGATTTAAACCTTTCTCAGGGAGATCTTTCAGTTCCCTACTGTGAACTCTCATAGTAGTTGTCACATGTACTTCATTTATGCCACTGTATATTATTTCTCTTTATCATGTTTCCTTTATTTCTTAAAAAAAGTTTATAAGCTTTTAAATTGCTTTGAATCTTAAACTCAGCAGTGAGCCTGCATAGTGTGTTTGTCTCAAAAATGCACTATGCCACATAGCTTACACACACTAGTATATCTGTGATAGAATCAGTGTAGGCTACAGTAGTTGGAACGATATCTTGGAGGTACTGGAATCCTTTAAGGTAGGAGTTGGTGGTGGTGGTGGTGATGGTGGTGGTGGTGATGTGTCATGGAGTCAGTTCTGACTCATAATGACCCTGCATAGGGTTTCTGCAGCAGTAAATCTTTACAGCAACAGAAAGCCTCATCTTTCTCCTGTGGAATGGCGGCTAGTAGTTTCAAACTGCTGACCTTGAGCAGTAACTCCTAACCATTATACCCAGAGTTCCTATTCTCCTGGCATCCATGGCAAATTGAGTATTCTTTGCCAACTCACTCAAATACATCAATTCTTCAGTGTTCTTTGTTCATTGCAAATGACTTACGAAGGTTTTAGATAGATGTTAAGTAAGCAAAGGCATTTTTAAATGGAAGGAGGAAATTAATAAGTAATCATTTTATTTTTCCTTGTATTTATAGCTCTGGGTTGTTTTGTTTTTTAATTTTTATTGTGAATTGAGTAATAGTTTACATGGGAGAACATTAGTTTTACACTCATCCTATTGTATTTTGTTTCATTGCAGTGATTACAATCCCCTCCATGTATCATCATTCAACAGTATTTACTTCTATTCCTTCTGTTGTTTTTGTTTTTTTTGGATATACACAAAAACACTCAGGAATATATAATTATTTAACAGCCAGAGGGCACATTCTGCAAGTCTGCCTCCTGGCTGCCAGCACACAGCCTTTCTTTTCCCATGAGTCTAGAGTCCTCAGCTGCTCTCTTTCTCCATGTCCTCATGTCTGCCTCCATCTCTGGTGTTGCTGCTTCTCTAGATAGGGGCCCACATTCTGCTCTTGCTTTTCTCCCTTGATGGTCCTAGGGTCCTTTGTTCCTGGAATGTAAGATTAACTACTCCCCCCTTTTTGTTACAAAATTTCTACCTTTACAGTTGTGACTACAGTTAGGTATAACAATTATTCACTATTGAATCAATGAATTCTATACCAATCTCCTTTCACCAGACCCCTCTGGAAAACTATTGAGTGAGGACCTTCTGCCTTCCCCTGCACTCTGAAACTAAACTCCCTCTTAAAAACTTGGAAGCCAGCCTTTATAGCTCCCCTCCCCCACCCATTTTAGGTATCCAATGTCTAAGTAACCCATCCCAATCAACCCTGTGTACAGAGGGGATATGTTTGATTCTTGATGTGAAGACTCCTTCCCTCTCAGTTGGTATTTTGAGCTACTACATCCATGAGTTACACCCTCGGAAACCCTGTACAGGGTCGCTATGGGTTGGAACCGACTCGACGGCACTTAACAACAACAACAACATCCATGAGTATAGGTCAAATTCATCAAATTGTAGCAATTTACATTTATTTCCTTTATCACATTTCTTTTATCTTCCTCTATTAGAGTTCTGATAATCAAGTCATTGAAGCTATGTCAGATGGGTACTATCTTCAAGTCTGGGCATTCTTGTTCATCTCCCCTCACTTCATATCAGTTGGACGCTTCACTCTTAGCTCTAAAAAAATCTTTTTTAATGTTAATTGTTGGTCCCATTAAAATTAACTGAAATGAAAAATTATCTGTATAATCTAACAAATTTATGCTGTAACAAGAATAATAGTTATTCAGACAGCCCTAAGTTTAGATTTTGGATATACCACTTTCTAACTATATTACTTTTTGCCATTTTCTTGAAAACCTCTCTCCTCATTTTTAAAATATAGAGAACTGCATTTAATATAAATAAAGCCTAGCAGATAGAAAATATTCAATAAGAGCTAGCTGGAAAAATAAAAGTCAACTAAGGTGTACCTATGTATAACCTTCATATTTCTAAACATTTTTGACCCACAGGTATGATTTCAAACATTCTATAATTACATTCCTTACAGAACTGAAGATGCAGCATTAAAGCCATCTGTATAGAACTGATCATTTTCAGAGTGCTTTCACACTGTTTTATGATTGTTTGTGAGATAGGTGGACATACAGTGTTTTCCCAGGATTTTAGATAAACAGATACAAACGTATGACCTTACTCAAGACCTCACAATTAATTGGATACAAGAACCCAGATTAAATTCTAAACTCCTTATTGCTAATACAGATCTCTTTCCAGGATATCCCTTCGCAAATAGGTGACATCAAACTGTTTCCCACCTGAGTTTTTCATCCTATCAAGAGACTTTCTAGATTTTGAAAGTGTCAACCACTATATCATTATACACACAATTTTCATTGCAAGACAAAAAGGAGAACATGTGTTACGGTACTAATAAGTGACGCATTCCAGGAAGATTATTTCTAATTTATGAAATTATGGATTAAGCCAAAATATCAAATGAGATTACTGAATGGTATACTAGTTTGTTCAGTGAAAGAAGAATTAAAACCAATCTTCAAGTATTTGAAAGCAAGAAAAAAAGGATTTAAAGTGAAAATTAAAGATATAGTTTATTCTCAAAGAATTTTTTTACTCTAGTTTGTAAAATACTTAGGAAGAAAATTACAGTATTTCTCAGTTTAGATGGTTTTGAAAATTATGTATATAGCCCTCTCTGTGGTATTTTTAATTGTACTTGGAAATAAATGCTATCTCCACTTAAAAGCAACTAATGATGATAGAGAAAAGGCTATTAGAATACTTACTAATTGTTGTTGGTGTGGTTACTATGTGCTGTGGAGTCGCTTCCGACTCATAGCGACCCTGTACAGGGTTTCCGAGGCTGTAAATCTTTACAGGAGCAGAAAGCCTCATCTTTCTCCCTCAGAACAGCTGGTAGTTTCGAACTGCTGACCGTGAGGTTCCTAGCCCGATTCATAGCCACTACGCTACCAGAGCTCCTTTTAGACTCTCATAAATGCAGTATTTAGTTATGATCAACTAAGGTATATATAAATACTGTTTTATTCTTTGCATCTTATCAATATTGTTAAGTGCCATCAAGTCGGTTCCGACTTATAGTGAACTATAGAGTTTCCAAGACTTTAAAAAAATCTTTACGAGAGCTGAAAGCCTTCTCTCTCTCTGAGAGTGGCTAGCAGGCTCAAACCATGGACTTTGTGGTTAGCAGTCCTGTGCTTATTGTACGGTTGTTGTTAAGTGGCGTTGAGTTCTGACTCGTAGTGATCCTGTATAGGGTTTCTGAGGAGCAGCTGGTGAGCTTAATTTACCAACTTTGCAGTTCAATCGACCCTGCAGTTCAGTGTATTAACCTGCAGCAACATACCAGGACTCCTGTCATATAGTAGGACAATGTTTGAGTAGCCAACTGATGTGTTTACACTCTGATAGAACCTTGGGCAACTCTAGAGCAGACATTCTGACTCAATGGTTTACAGAATTAAAGGTTGCTTAGGCTTATTAAAACAAATTCTTAGATATTGGGTGTCTTTAAATATGCACACAGTTATAGCAAAATAGCCAGAATTTTATAAGAGTGTCTTTCAAATTTCCGGTTAAACTGGTTATGAACTTGTTCAACTACAATATGGAAATGAGAATATTCAGAAAGCAACTAAGTATTTGTTTTCTTTCAAAGATAGAGAATTGTACTAATACATGCTACTTGGTGTTAAGTGCCATCGAGTCAGTTCTGACCCATAGTGACCCTACATAGATAGGGTTTCCAAGGAGCATCTGGTGAGCTTACACCGCTGACTTTGTGGTTCAAACCAACTTTGCAGTCCAGCGCATTTTTCAAAGTGATTCTTAAACTTTTTGGTGAAGGACAATTTTAGAATACGATGGATGCTTTAGGTCCAGATTGTCTCTTTAGAAATATACTTATAAATACAAAACTGCACCTCAGATTAAAGAGGGGGCATATGAACACTCGTTTGAAAACTTCTGCTTTAAGAGAGCCTAAGTAGTAATGTGCTGCATTAAATGCAAAAAACATAAATGCAGAAATGTAAAATGTATACATTTACCTTCAATAAACAGATTTTAAAATCTCAAATTAACTTAGACCCAAACAAAAATATTTCCTCGTTTTAGAACTCAAAACCAATTTTGCTCTAGTTTGTAAAACTAGATTTTCTTTGATTATAAGTAGCTTCGCTTTCATATGTAACTTGTATTCTTTTGATTTCTACAGATATTTTCTGGCAAGTTTCTACACGAAGTATGATTCAACTCACTTCATCCTAAACACAGCTTCTCTCCTGAGTGTGCTAATTCCCAAAATGCCACAACTGCATGGTGTTCGGATCTTTGGAATTAATAAGTATTGAAATGTTTTGAAGCTGAATTAAAAGTTTTACAGCTATTCAGGTTCCTGTAAGGAAGGAGTAGTTAGTACACTGCACTGTTTCCGTGAAAATGTGAGATAAGAGGTGTGTTTACATTGGAGGACTAATTGCTAGTTCTTCGTATGCTCTTGAAGTGCAGATTTTTACTAGAAGATACCTCTTTAATACATCTGGTATATTTCTTCTGAAGAGAGGCTTTATAGGCAGGCTGGGCAGGCCCCAGCTCCTAATTTAAATGGGTATACAGTGGGTAGTAGTAGATAAATCCAAGGTGAAAAGAGATCTGTGAGAAACTAGAAGTAGCTTAGTTTATACTGAAGGGGCATTAGTTTAGGAGAAAAAAATTCCAATCATTCAGTCACAGTCATTTTAAGCAGACTTATGTGTAAACCATAATCATCTCTCTCCAAAAGTTTACTATAGATTGTTTTTAATATCATACATATTCCTATCTTTTTGTTTTATGCAAGCTGATTTCTACCTTATTTTATGAGCATATTTTTATGGTTTTTGTTGGCTCAACATTTAGCATTGATACAAGGTCATTGTTACATTTACTAAGTTACTAAGTTCATGAAGGGCCACCTTCCTGACTGATTGATGATAGAAGATATAAACAGTCTCTGAGTCAAACTTCTAGTGTTAGAACAAACTAGGATCTGCTGCCTTCTAGACATGAGGCTGTAACATGAATTAAGAAAATAATTTATTTCAGGCAGTGAAAACGTATCTTAATTTGAGGTTTTATTTATTTGGTTGAGCAACTTAATTGTTAAAATCTGCCATTCTTAGAAAAGACAATACAACCTGGGTGGCTATATAGCCAACCTGTCGTCTGGCACAAACTGCTTCTTAGTATCAAAGTAATTAAATAATGAAGGCTTTTTTAGCTGCAATAAAAGATAACTTCATTTTTTTCTTAGTCTCCCTATTTTCAGCCACCATATTTTACTTATTAATATTTTTGCCTTTCACTAAGTACAAATAACCCCAAATGGTAGCAACCATATTGAAATTCTTATGACTGGGGAAGCTTCCTATATTGTTGTTGTTGTTGTTAAGTATCAGAGTCAGTTCCAATTCATAGTGATCCTGCATAGGATTTTCTAGGAGCAGCTGTTAGATTTGAACTGCCAACCTTTTGTTTCACAGTCCAGTGCTTGACCTTACAGTGCCCCATTAATCACAAGAAATAAACTATATACTACTTTGAGAAGTGAATGTGTCAAAAACAGTTCTGATATGGGATAAAACTGAAAAATTCAGTTATATTTGTAAACACAATTGCAAAGAGTGAAAAGAGTTCTAGAATAACTTAAAAATCACTTTGTTTCAATAAAATGACTTTTGGGGTAATGATCATTGTTTTGTATTTAAAAAGTGTTGAGTTTGTATGATACTGCCTTTGTATGTTTGTCTTTATCCATGTATTTTTAAATAACTGGTGATTTATACACTAATAAAATTTTTCCTTGGTGTAAGACTATTTCAAAAGCTCTCCATATGCAATTATTAAAATACACTTATTTTTTTCAAGTTATTTTTAAACAAATGAATTTCTAAAATTAAGGTAATTACTTTGTTTTTCTTCATTTTAAAGCTAAAATAGCTCAGAAGGCTTACATTTTGCTGTATAAATCTGCCACTGATCCAGGCCATCTTCCTTATTTTGTCTGGTTTCACCCTCAATTTAAAAAATATTTATTCAATCAATATTTGAGAGCCTGTTGTTTTCATGGTGACCCCATGTGTGCAGAGTAGAAACAGCTACATAGGGTTATAAGACTTACCAGATACAGAACACCAAAGCTTATTTCTGAGGTGTCTTAAGGTACGTTTGTACTGCCAACTTTTTGGTTAGTGATCCATTGCATAAGCACTTGCACTACCCAGGGAGTTAGAACTGACTTCAGGGTAACAGTAACTCTTGTGGTATTGTAGGGTAAACACTGGGCTGTTAACCACAAGGTTGGCCATTCTACCCCACCAGCTACTCCTTGGAAACCCTGTACAAGGTCGCTACAATTCAGAACCAACTTGTTGGTACTTTACAACAACAACATGTATTGTAATAGGTGTTGTGGATACAATGTATAATGACAAACCAAATCCATCCCTTTATATTCTTACATTCTTCTTTGAGAACAGATAATAAATGAGTAAGCAAGCACATTTCATATAGTGACTAAATGCTATGTTGTTATTGTTGTAAATGTCATTCTGTCAGTTCTGACTCAAAGCAAGCCCTGTAAAGGGCTTCCAAGGAGCAGCTGGTGGATTTGAACCGCTGACCTTGTGGTTTGCAGTCCTGTGCTGATCCTTCTAAACAAAAGCAGGTAGAAGGAACTATTTTAGAAAGATCTTCCCTAAGATCCTACCTAAGAGGATGACATTTGAAGATAGACATTGATAAGTGAAGAAGTGTTGCAAAGAGCTGGTAGTAATGACATATTATGGCTCTGAAGCAGGAATGAGGATAGTATGTTTATGAGAAAGAAAAAAACAGCCACTGGAGCTAGAAAGAAGCAGATGAGGACGAGAATGGTAGTAAATGTCAAGTACTATGGAGTTGATTCCAATTCATATCAACCCTGTATATATGGATTCCAAGGCTGTAAATCTTTACAGGAGCAGAAAGACTCATCTTTCTCCCACATAGCGGCTTCTGAATTCAAACTGCTGAACTTGTGGTTAGCAGCCCAACTATACCACCAGGGCTACATGGGCACCAGTAGCAAATAAGGTCAGAGAAATAGTTAGGGGCCAGATTATATGGGCCTTTGTGTAGATCAAGGTAAAGAAAAGATTATTCTAAGTTTTACACAAACACAGGAGTTTATATCAGTGAGTAAAAAGATTACTTTTTTTTTCCCCCCCTTAAAGTCAGTGACCACTGTTGAGAATAAACTAAGATTATAAAGGTAGGAATAATAATTAGGAAGTTATTGCAGGTAAGAAATATTGGTTGTTCAGATGAAAGTAGTGGATAAAGTGGTAAAAGACATTCATATTTGGGATATGTTTTCTAAGTACAGTCCACAAGATGCTGACCTGGAAATTATCCAAACTCTGATTTAGTTGCTTAATCTATAAAATGAGGATGGGATCTACCTCATAGAGTTACTGTGGGTACAACTGCTACAAAAATGCATGGGCAAATAGTTCCATTTTATTGTTATTGTTGCACAAACAATTTCTGAACTAGATGGCAACAACCAAACTCTGAACATCTGGTTGTTATGAACTTAAACATCTTTATCAGTTATTAAGTGTCATCAAGTCACTTCTGACTCATAGCGACTACACGTACAACAGAACAAACACGGCCAGATCCTATGCCATCCTCCCAATTGCTACTATCCTTGAATCCATTGTTGCTGCCACTGTACCAATCCATCTTACTGGCGAGCTCCCTCTTTTTCACTGTCTCTCCACTTTACCAAGCATGATGTTCTCCAGGGACTGGTCCCTGCTGGTAATATGTCCGAAGTATGAGAGATGAAACCTAGCCATCTAGGATTCTAAGGAGCATTCTGGCTGTACTTCTTCCAACACAGATTTGTTTGTTATTCTGGCAGTCCATGGTACCTTTAATATTCTCGAGCATCATACCTCAAGTGCATCAAATGTGTCTACGGCCTTCCTTATTCACTGTCCAATTTTCCCATGCATTTGAGGTTACTGAAAATACCATGGCTTCGGTCAGGTGCCCTTTAGTCCTCATACTGACATCTTTGCTCTTGAACACTTTAAAGAGATTTTGCACAGCAGATTTGCTTAATGCAGTATGTCATTTTATTTCTTGACTGCTGCCTCTATGAGTGTTGATGGTGGATCCGAGCAAAATGAGGTATTTGACAACTTCAGTCTTTTCTACATTTATAATGTTATTTATTGGACCAGTTGTGAGGACTTTTGTTTTATTTACATTGAGGTGCAACCCATACTGAAGACTGTGGTCTCTGATCTTTATCAGTAAATATTTAAGTCCTCTTTGCTCTCAGCAAGCAAGGTTGTTTAATCTCCATATTGCAGGTTGTTAATGAGTCTTCCTCCAATCCTGATGCCACGTTTTTCTTCATATAATCCACATTTTTCTTGGATTGTTTGCTTAGCATACAGACTGAATAAGTATGGTGAAAGAATACAGCCCTGGTACATACTTTACCTAATTTCAAACCATTCAGTGTCCCCATGTTTTCAAACACCTGCTTCTTGGTCAATATACAGGTTCCTCATGAGCACCATTAAGTGTTCTAGAATACTCATTTTCTGCAGTGTTGTTCATAGCTTGTCATGATCCACACAGTAGAAAGTTTTGCATAGTCAATAAAGCAAAGGTAAACATCTTTCTGTTATTCATTGCTTTCAGCTAAGATCCATCTGACATCAGCAATGATATCTCTTGTTCTAAGTTCTCGTCTGGAGTCCTGGTGTGGCCCTGTGGGCTAATGCGTCAGACTGCAAAGTCATTTGAACTGCAAGGTCAGTGGTTCAAGCTCACCAGTTGCTCCTTGGAAACCCTATACAGGGTCGCTATGGGTTGGAATCGACTCAATGGTACTTAACAAGAAGTCCTTGTCTGAATCCAGCTTAAGCTTCTGTCAATGTGCTGTTACAGCTGGTTTTGAATTTTGAACATCAAGATTTTGGTACAGTGACTCTGTATTCCTTCCAGCTTTTTTTTTTTTTTTTTTTTTTTGATGCTTTCTGCATCATTTAATAGTTTGCCCAAAGACTCCTTCAATACTGCAAGTTGGGGCTGCATTTTTTCCCTCAGTTCTTAGCATGAGAAATACTGAGCATGTTCTTCCTTTTTGGTTTTCTAACTCCAGAGCTTCATACACATTAATATTTCTCGAGCTGTCCTTTGAATATTTCTGTTCAGCTCTTTTACCTCCTCATTTCTTCCATTTGCTTTAACATCTCTATGCTAGAGAACAAATTTCAGCATCTCTTCTGATATCTGTTTTGGTCTTTATCTTGCTTCCTTGCCTTCTTAATGACCTTTTGCTTTCTTCCTGTATAATGTTTTTGATATCATCCCACAACTCTTCTGGTTTTCAATCATTAGTGTCTAATACATCAAATCTGTTCTAGAGATGATCTTTAAATTCAGGTGTGATATGCCCAAGGTCTTATTTTGGTTCTCTTGGACTTGTTTTAACTTCCTTCAGCTTCAGTCTGAACTTGCATATGAGCAACTGACAGTCTAGTCCATAGTCTGCCCCTGGCCTTGTTTCCATTTGAAGCTTTTCCACTGCCATTTTCCACAGACGTAGTCAGTTTGATTTCTGTGTACTCCATCTGGTGAAGTCCATGTGTATAAATGTCTTTTGTGGTATTTAAAAAAGGTATTTGCAAGGAAGAAGTCATTGGTCTTGCAAAATTCTATCCTAGAATCTGCAGCAGCATTTCTATCACCAAGGCTTTATTTTTCAATTACTGATCCTTCTTCATTTCTAACTGTTGCATTCCCATCACCAGTAATTATCAACACATCTTGAGCATTTTTTATCAATTTCAGATTGAAGAAGTTGGTAGAATTCCTTAATGTCATTATCACTGGCTTTAATGGTTGTTGCATAAGTTTGAGTAATATTGGTATTAATTGGTTTTCCTTGTAGGCATATGGGTATTATCCTATCACAGACAGCATTATATTTCAAGATAGATCTTGAAGTGTTCTTTTTAATTATGAATGTGATGCTACTTCTCTTTGTCATTCCTGGCATAGTAAACCGTACGATTGTCAAATTCAAAATGACCAATTCCAGTCCATTTCAGCTCACTAATGCTTATGATATCGATGTTTATACATTCCATTTTATTTTTGACATCACATTTTCCTAGATTCATACTTCGTAAATTCCAAGTTCCAATTATTAATGAATGTTTGCCTCTGTTTCTTCTCATTCTGAGTTGTGCCCCATCAGCAAATGAAGGTCCCAAATGCTTTACTCCACACTCCCATCATCACAATCAACTCTACTTTAAGGAGGCAGCTCTTCCCCAGTCATATTTTGAGAGCCTTCCAACCTGAGGATCTCATCTTCCGGCACTGTATCTGACAATATTCTGGTGCTATTCATGTTTCAATATTCTGATGCTATCTGACAGTGTTTCACTACTATTCATGGGCTTTTCAGTGGCTAATCATTAGTAGCAGTCTGCCTCTGGTTTTCCCAATTCTGTTTTAGTCTGGAAGCTCAGTTGAAATCTGTCCACCGTGGGTGGCCCTGCCGGCCTTCAAAATACCAGTGACATAGCTTCCAGCATCATAGCAATACATAAGTCACCAAAGTACAGTGAACTAACAGACAAGTGGTAGATCTGTATCTACCACCATATTATAAATCTTTGACTTGTGTAAGTATTTACTCATTTTTTATGCCCAGGGCTTAACACATAACATAAATGTTTATGCCAGCCAATCCAACCTTGCCTTACATGGTTCTTGCCTACTAAAACTTCACAGCCTAGCATAAGAGATTAAAGACTCTTGGAACTAATCCATTCAAACAAACGATAGTAACTTCACAAATGAATAAAAGTAAAAACATACTGAAGATGCAACAATATGAGTACAAACTATGGTGAAGGTTGCATATATACTTGTTAAGTGTCTTTGAATCAATTCTGACTGAGCGACCTCTGTCCAGGTTTCCCAGAAGCACCTGGTTGAATTGTTGACCTTGTGGTTAGTAGTCTAGTGCTTATTCTACAGCATCACAGCAAGAACGATATGAGTCCTGGTGTGTCACTGTAGGATAAGCACTGGACTGCTAACCACAAGGCCTATGGTTTGTTTAATGCACCGGCTGCTCCTTGGAAACCCTATATAATTTCACTTTGAATCAGAACTGACTGGATGGTGCTTACAAAAATATAAGGCATTACAATGTTTACATTTTTAAGGTTAAGTGAATTTTTCCCCCAGGCTCCACTGTTATTAGAAAAAAAAGTCAATTCCAAATTTTAGTACCAGTGAAGAGAGTATCAGTTTAGACTACAGGACATGATGCACTTTTGTTCCCAGGAAACCTGGTTGAAGCCCTAGGACAAATTCCGGTTTCTTTCTTTCTTCTAAAAAACAATGTTAGGCATCTTAGGCCATGACTTTTAGATCTGGTGGTATCCCCTCTCCCGACTCCTAACCCCAACCAGATGGTTACGACAGAATTTCCCCATCGTTTCCGTTTTCTCATTTGTTGTTCCGTGTAGAGTTTTGATTCATAGCAACCCTGCATAGGGTTTCCGAGAAGCGGTTTTCTCACAGTGGCACATAATGCCCAGCTACAGGTGTGTGTGCTG
>NW_006408577.1:14187225-14236888 GCF_000296735.1 Chrysochloris asiatica | reverse complement strand
GGGGGGGGGTACAGGGGCAGTTATAATGGAACGTTTGGAACTTATGCTTTGTAATCTGACAAACCCGTGTTTGGCCACCGCTGACGACTTACTAGTTTTGTGACTTTGTAGAAGAAGTCTCGTTAGCTATGAATCCAGAAGAAACACACCAGCACATACAGTCTATGACGAAGGAAGCCCCGTATTTTTCTGTATTCTAAATCAGAGCGCCACGCTCTAGGACGATAGCGGCCAGCCTGGGCACCCTGGACGCGATCACCGCGCCGGTGACGTCACGTCCGGAGCGCCAGGCTCGGGCTTTCTGCAGCACTGGAAAGGGTAGTGGGCGCTGTTAGGAAAAGAAGACGAAAATTAGCTTCTGACGCTTACTGTGAAGGTGGGTGGATTTCCTCGCTCCTCAATAATGTTTTCGTACGCCTACAAAAGCAGTTCGAGTCTGAGTCTGTCGCCTTGTTAGAGCGGACAGAGACCACCGCTGACCAGTCGTCTGGATTCAGTCGGGAGGCTTCTTGGCCCGAAAAAAAAGTGCTTAGTACAAACCATTTAAAGCCGGGCTAGCCAGTAGTCTTTCCCTGACTTGGTGATGCAAATAGATTCCCCTAGGGAGTGTGTCTGGGCTGCTGTCCTCCCAGCTGCCTCTACAAAGAGCTTCTGTGTCTCTGTCCTGCATGCCCTCTGGCCTTAGCTGAACAATAAAAACACACAATGTTTTTCTTTAGTGTCATAGGGAAAGGGCCCACTTAAACATTCAGGAACGTTCTATTGTTACGTGCCATCCAGTAGGTTCCAAGTCATGGCGACTCTGTATGTTGTTGTCAAGTGCTGTCAGTCGGTTCCGACCCATAGCGACCCTGTTAAGGGTTTCCGAGGAGCAGCTGCTGAGCTTGAACCATCGACCTTGGGTTGAAACCGACTACAGTCCAACACAGCACCACACTAGGACTCCAGTGCTTATCCTACAGCGCCACACCAGGAAAGTTCTAGAATGGGTGATGTTTGGAGACATTAAATTAGTTGGATAAGCACTGGACCGCAAGGTTGGTTTGAACTGTAGGGTCAGCAGTTCAAATTCACCAGCCGCTCCTCGGGAATGGCAAAAACTAGGGTATTTTAGTGATGGGCTTTTAATTATGATAATATGGAGAAGATAACCTCGGAAAATGTTTGTAAATCTCGTAGTAAAAATTGAGATTGATTTGGAAAGGTTGTAATTAATGACAAAATAAACATTGGTGGTGGTTATGTGCCGTGGAGTCTGTTCCAACTCATAGTGACCCTGCACAGGGTTTCCAGGCTGTAAATCTTTTTCGGGAGCAGAACGCCTCATCTTTCTCCTGCGGAACAACTGGTAGTTTTTAACTGCTGACCCTGAGGTTAGCAGCTCGATTCTTAACCACTGCACTACCGCAGTGTTTCTTTAAGAGGTCCTTTATGAGAACACATTTCTAAATTTCTCAACTACGTCTTGTTTTGTGTATTATGTGAACACTCATCATTTTGAACCAGATAATTAAATTTTCTTTTGAAAGATGTTTCCAGGAAATGGCATGCATTTATTTCTGTTCTGTTTTGTCTTTATTTGTTTTTTTAAAAGCCTTACTTGTAGCTATCAAACAATAACACTTTTTAGAGGATTTTTCATGCAGTGAGGAACCCTAGTATCTTAGTAGGCTGCTCTGCTAATCATGAGGTCAGCAGTTGGGATCCATCAGTTGTTCCGTTGGATAAAGAGGAGACTTTCTGCTCTGGTAAAGGTTTACAGCCTCAGAGACCCTTTACAGGATCACTTTGAGTTAGAACCTACTCCATGACACACAACCATCATTCATGCAATGATTATATTCTAATCATATTTTTATAATGCTTAATTTGATAATTAACAGTTTGAAAATAACAGTAGTAAAACACTAGCAAAATCGTCTATCCTGCTTCTATATGGATTGCGTCTCAATGTAAAGAAAACAAAAATCCTCACCACTGGACCAATAAACAACATTCTTATCAATGGAGAAAAGATTGAAGTTATTTTTAAAGTGTTGAAGAGCAAAGATGTCAACTTGAGGACTAAGGTGCGCCTGACCCAAGCCACGGTATTTTCAGTAACCTCATATGCATGCGAAAGCTGGACAGTGAATAAGGAAGACCGTAGAAAAATTGATGCTTTTGAGTTATGGTGTTGGAGGAGAATATTGAAAGTGCCATGGGCTACCAAAAGAACCAACAGATCTGTGTTGTAAGAAATGCCAGAGGGCTCCTTGGAGGCCAAAATGGCCAAACTTCATCTCTCATACTTCGGACATATTGTCAGGAGGGACCAGTCGCTGGAGAAGGATATCATGTTTGGTAGAGTGGAGGGTCTGAGAAAAAGGAAGAGCCCCAGTGAGATGGATTGGCAAAGTGGCAGCATCAGTGGGCTCAAGCATGGCAACGATAGGTTGGCCCAGGATCTGGCAATGTTTTGTTCTGCTGTGCATAAGGTCACTATGAGTCAGTACCGACTCGATGGTACCTAACAATAACAACTTCCCTCATTGCCTCCTTAAAGAGCCTTTTTTTTTTTAACGGTTGTGTATATTCACAGGCATACTACTATGAAAAAAGTTGGCTAATTTTATGAATTTTCCTGTACTTTCATAAAACTAAGTAAGCTACAGATTGAAAATTAAGCCAAGCTTTCAGGATTTTACTTAACTGAAGGAGTGGCTTGTGAAAAGTAGTTGTCAGAGCCTAATGTAGTTCTGGTAGCGTAGTGGTTACGAATCGGGCTGCTAACCTCAAGGTCTGCAGCCATTCCGCAGAAGAAAGATGAGGCTTCCTGCTCCCATAAAGATTTACAGCCTCAGAAACCCTGTGCAGGGTCACTGTGAGTCAGAACCGACTGCATGGTATTTAACAACAACAACATTGTAGTTCCAAATAATAAATTGTTTCTTTAATTCTTTTCTAGGAATTATCTATAAAGCAAACATGCTAATGTTGAATAAGACAGCTGGAGTTTTGTCTAGCCCATCAAATAAGACAATTTACGAATTTTTAAAAAGTTTTACTTTTCATCCTGGAAAACGATTCCTTCATAAACTAGTGTTGGGAATTGAAACCAGTTGTGATGATACAGCAGCTGCTGTGGTGGATGAAACGGGAAATGTCTTGGGAGAAGCAATACATTCCCAAACTGAAGTTCATTTAAAGTAAGTAGATCTTTTGAAAACATGGTAGCACAGAGGTCAAGCATCCAGCAGTTAACTGAAAGGTCAACAGTTGAAGCCTCCAGCTCCTCCATAGAATGATGTGGCAGTTTGTTAAAGCTTAAGAGTCTCTGTCCTCCAGGGTATCTTTGAGTCAGAGTTGGCTCAGTGGCAGTGGGTTTGTTTTGGTTAGACATTGTCTTGGTAGTTTCCACTCATTTGGAAAAGCAAAATGAAGTAATTACTTTGCATTTGTCACATATTAAAGTGAAATTTTAGAAGCACATCTTGAGTAACTACTATTTTGTTAAGTGCCTTCAATTCGGTTCCAACTCATAGCAACCCTGTATAGGGTTTCTGAGAAGTGGCTGGTGAATTTGAACCACCAACCTTGCAGTTCATACTGCCTTTGTGGTCCAGTTCATTATTCCTCAGCTCCATACCAGGACTCCTATAGAACAACTTGAAACATCTAAGCCTGATATTTAAGGCTGTTTGTAATAAGGCCCCTAATTCTATTAACAAAAGGATTTTGCTAATCCTACTGCAAAAATCCAGAGTCCTGTTGTGGTGCTATAGGATAAGCACTGGACTCCTCACTATAAATTCAGCAGTTCCAACCACCAGCTGCTCCATGGAAACCCTATACATGATCGTGAGTCGGAACCAACTCAACAGCACTTAATAACAACTACCAAAAATCACCACTCATCTGTCAGTTTGTTGTACTTTTGTAGGTTGTATGTTGCTGTGATGCTGGAAGTTACATCCTCAGTATTTCAAATACCAGCAGGGTTACCCATGGTGGGCAAGTATTTCCAGACTAAAACAGGAAAAAGGACCTTAAGCCCCATTTATAAAAACATTGGCTAGTGTAAACTCCATGAATAGCAGTGGTGGTTGTAGTGGCAGAAAAGGAGCCTTTCAGGTTGGAAGACACTCAAAACATGACTAGGAAAGAGCTGCTTATTCAAAGTAGGACTGGAGGAAGACTCATTGACATCAGGATTGGAGGAAAATACATGATCCTTGCCTCTGAGCAGCTCCTTGTATGAAGTAGTTACTAGTGTAAGTTTATTTCCTCCTTCTGCCATTTAGTAGCTTTGAGACCTTGAACAGTTTTTTCATCTGTAAAATGGAGATAATGCAGCTAACTTATAGTATTGTGAAGATTCCATGCAAATCCTTTTTAGAGCATTTAACACAAAATCTAAAAAATAGCAGGGACTCAATAAGAGAACTAGACATTGTTATAACTTTAGTACTTCTGTTACTACTGTAAAGAAGAAGACGGGACGGTATCATTGTAAAATAGTGTGAAAAGTGCAACAACAGAAGACTGCTGTGGGAGAGAGTCCCTTTTTCCAAGTCACAAACCTGAAGGACGCATTTGATTTCTCTCATCTCTCCATATCTAAATTATTCATTCAATCATAGTAAATCCCCTTGCAAATATTTCATGAAACTTTCTTTTCTTTCCTACCAATTTACTTCAAGCCCTTATTATCTCTTACACTGGATTCTTCCTTCACCTTTGAGGCTAAATGGCTTCCCTGCCTCTTCATTAGCTTTGATACCTAATCCACCATCCATACTGCATACGAGTTATAATAAGACTATGTGTTTCAAGAATAAGTCTTTGATCAGAGTCATCTCTTTTGTCCCTAATGCTTAGAATAATCTCTGGAAGAAAAGCTAAAGTGGAGTCACAGGAAGGAAGGAAGTTAGGGGAAAGGGGAAAAATGGACTTAAAGTCTCCTAAATTCAAGAAAGTAAGATTTTTTAGTAGGAGTGTAGCAGTGTCATCACAGTGCTTTGGATTTTTCTGTGACAACACAACATGGAGTGGATTCCAAGGCTCAGAGAATGTAGATAGGAAAGTCAACTAGCTATTGAATAGACTGAGATACTAGTAGCTGTTTGAATTTAGTGGTGGCAATAGAAATGGGATAGTGGGTTACATGTTGATGACTGAAAAGTCAGCAGTTTGAATCCACCAGCTACTCCAAGAGCACAAGATGAGGTTTTATGCTGCCATAAAGATTTACAACCTTGGAAATAAGGTGGCTTTGAATCAGAACACACAACAACAGTAATGGAAATGGTGATAAATTTAATGTGGAGTGAGGGAAACAAAGGAGGTAAAGAGGAACCTTGAAACCTAAATGATAAAGTTATTGATGTCATTATTAAAGAAGAAATATGAAAGAGAAAGTAGCTTTCAAGAAATAAGGATGATGGTATTTCAATATGTTAAGTCAATTTCAACTCCTAGCGACTGTACGCTAACAAAATGAAATACTGCCAGGTCCTGTGCTATCACAATTGTTATGTTTGACCGTGTTATTGCTGCCACTGTGTCAAACCATGTTGTTAAGTCTCTTCCTCTTTTTAATTGACCCTCCACTTTACCAAGCATGATGTCCTTTTCCATGGAAGACTGATTCTTCCTGACAACATATCCAAGGAATGGGAGACGAAGTCTTGCTATTCTCGCTTCTAAGAAGCATTCTGGCTATTCTTTTTCTAAGACAGACTTTTTTGTTCTGGCAAACCATGGTACTTTCAGTTTTCTTCACCAAAACCATAATTCAAATGCATCAGTTCTTCCATGGTCTTTATTCAGTGTCAAACTTGCACATGCACATATGACTGAAAATGCCATGCAGCAAGTCCAGGTGCACCTTAATCCTCAAACTGACATATTTGCTCTGTAACACTTTGAGGAACTCTGCAGCAAATTTGCCTAATGCATCATTTGATTTCTGCTTCCATGACTGTTCATTGTGGATCCATGCAAAATGTTTGACAACTTCAATCTTTTCTCCATTTACCATGGTGTTATGTACTGGGCTAGTGAGGATTTTGTGTTCTTTACACTGAGGTACAATCCATACAGAAGACTGTACAATTTGATTGTCATCAGTATTTTAAGTCTGCTTTGCTTCAAGCAAGTGAAGTTGTGTCATCTTCAAATCCCAGGCTGTTAATACGTCTTCCTCCAATCCTGATGCCCCATTCTTCATATTATCCACCTTCTTGATTATTTGCTCAGCATACAAATTGAAAAAATATGGTAAAAGGATACAACCCTGCTGTGCACCTTTCCTGATTTTAAACAATTCAGTGTCCCTTGTTCTGTACTAACAACTATCTCTCTCGGCTTATGCACAGGTTCCTCATGAGCATAATTAAGTGTTCTGGAATTACTGTTTTTTTTTTTTTTTTTCAGTGTAATCCATAGCATAGTTTGTTATCCACAAAATTGAATTTTTGCAGAGTCACTAAAGTACAAGTAAACTTCGTCATGGTATTCTCTGCTTTTAGGCATGGTATTCTCAGTAAGTATATCCCTATTTCCACATCCTCTTCTGAATCCAAGGAGCTCTAGTAGCGTAGTGGTTACAAATCGGGCTGCTAATTCAAGGTTGGCAGTTTGAAACTACCAGCCATTCTGCGGGAGAAAGATGAGGCTTTCTGCTCCCATAAAGATTTACAGCCTTGGAAACCCTGTGCAGGGTCACTATGAGTCAGAACAGACTCTGCAGTACTTAACAACTTCTGAATCCAGCTTGAATTTCTGGCAGTTAGTTCCTTGTTGATGTACTACTGCAATCGATAATTTAATTGTCTTCAGAAAAATTTTACTTACATGTGATACGAATGATATTGTTCATTGATTTCCATATTCCATTGGGTCAATTTTTTTTTTAGAATAGGTAAAAATAGGGGTCTCTTACAATTGATTTTCCAGGCAGCTATCTTCCAAATTTCTTGGCATCAATGATTAAGTGCCTGTAGCACTGCATCAGTTTGTTATTTCAATTTGTATTCTCTCAATTCCTAGAGCCTTGTTTTCAGCCAATGCCTTTAGTGCAGCTTGGAATTCTACCATCAGTTTTTGATCATATGCTAGCTTTTGAAATACTTGAGCATTGACCAATTCTTTTTGGCACAGTGATTCTGTATTTCTTCCATCTTTGGAAGCTTTGTGCAGCATTCATTATTTTGCCTATGGAATCCTTAAGTATTTCAAGTCAAGGCCTTAATTTTTTTCTTCAGTTATTTCAAGCTGAGAAATGCTGAGTGTGTGATCCTCCCTTTTGCTTTTCTAACTCTCTAGGTCTTTGCACATTTCTTTATAATACTTGACTTTATCTTCTCAGGGTGCCCTTGGAAATTTCCTATTAAGCTCTTGTATTTCATCATTTCATCTAGTTGCTTTAGCTTCTCTATGCTCAAAAACAAGTTTCAGAGTATCTTCTGACATCCATGTTAGTCTTCTCTTTCTTGTCATTTTAATCACCTTTTGCTTTTTTTATGTTTGATGCTTTGAATACCATCCCACAGCTCTTCTGATTAATAGTCACTGATGTTTAAAGTATCAAATCTGTTCTTGAGAAGGTCTGTAAAATCAAGTGGGATATATTCAAAGTGATATTTTGTCTCTCTTAGACTTCTTTTAATTTTCTTCAGCTTCAGCCTGAACTTGCCTAGAAGCAATTGATGGTTTGTTCCTATCTATCTCTGGCTTTGTTTTGGTTGATATTGAAATTCTCCATCATTCCTTCCCACAAATGTAGTCAGTTGGATTCTTGTATCTTCCATTTGGTGAGATCCATGTGTATAATTGCCTTTAATGTTGTTGAATAAGGGTATGTGCAATGAATAAGTCATTGGTCTTGGGAAATTCTGTCATGCAATGTCCAACTTGGTTTCTGTCACCAAAGCCATAATTGCTAACAACTAATTCTTCTTCTTTGTTCCCATCTGTCTCGTTTCAATTACCAGTAATTATCAATGCATCTGTTCTTCAAGTTTGATAAATTTCAGTCTGAAGAATTTAGTAGAATTCATTTTCTTCCACATTTTATCTTGTGGTTGGTGCGTAAATGAATAATAGTAGTATTAACTGGTTTTCCTTGTAGGTGTATCGATATTATACTATCACAGACAACATTGTACTTCAAGGTAGATCTTGAAATCTCTTTTTGACGATTGAATGTGATGCCATTCCCCTTCAATTTGTCGCTTCCTGGCATAGTAAACAATATGATTGTCCTGTTGAAAATGGCCAGTGTCAGTCCATTTCATATCCCTAATGCCTAGAATATTAATCTTTATGTGTTCCATTTCATTTTTGATGGCTTCCAATTTTCCCAGATTCATATTTCATACATTCCAAATTCTGATTATTAATGGCTGCTTGCAGCTGTTTCTTTCCATTTGGAGTTGTGTCACATCAGTAAATGTAGGTCTGGTAAGCTTTGCTTCATTCATGTCATTAAGGTGAACTCTTCTTTTAGGAAACAGCTCTTCCCCTGTCATATTTTGAGTGCCTCCCAACTTGAGGGACACATCTTCCAGCACTATATCTAACTATATTTTGCTGTTATTCAGATTTTAGTGGCATAATAAGTCACACATATTTGAATTTACTTAAAATACATTTTGGCATATAATGATATATTTGAAATTTTGCCTTCTGCTATAATGTAGTTAAGTGCCGTCAAGTTGAGTCTGAGCCATAGTGACCCTGTGTAAGGTTCTGAGGAGCAGCTGGTGAGTTTGAACCACCTACCTTGCTATTCAAACCGACTTTGTGGTCGAGTGCTTATCCTACAGCGCCACACCAGGACTCCTCTGCTATAGTATATATTATAATTTTTCTTACTCTGTTTTTACAATTTTTAAATTAATAAATGTTTTATTATTTCTTTCAGAACAGGTGGGATTATTCCTCCAGTAGCGCAACAGCTTCACAGAGAAAATATTCATCGAATAGTGCACGAAGCTCTTACTGCCAGCAGAATTTCTCCAAGTGAACTCTCAGCAGTTGCAACCACCATAAAGCCAGGCCTTGCTTTAAGCTTGGGAATAGGTTTATCATTTAGCTTGCAGCTAGTAGATCAATTTAAGAAGCCCTTCATTCCCATCCATCATATGGAGGCCCATGCACTTACTATTAGGTTAACTAATCATGTAGAATTTCCTTTTTTAGTTCTTTTGATCTCTGGAGGACACTGTCTATTGGCATTAGTTCAAGGAGTTTCAGATTTTTTGCTTCTTGGAAAGTCTCTTGATATTGCACCAGGTGACATGCTTGACAAGGTAAGATATATTTAAATTTTACTTTCTCCATTCTTCTCTGTTATGGTGTGTGTTATAGTTAAGTGGTGATATATGTGCTACTATTCTTCATTGACATATTTCTGAATATTTTATTAGACTGAAAAATTTATGCTCTATAGGAAAAAGTCTAATTTTTGTAAAAAAATAAAAAATTAGACTTTCTCCTATAGAACATAAATTTTTGGTAGCATAGTGGTTACGAATCAGGCTGCTAACCTCAGGGTCAACAGTTCAAAACTACCAGCTGTTCCATGGGAGAAAGATGAGGCATTCTGCTCCGATAAAGATTTACAGCCTCGGAAACCCTGTAAAGGGTCGCTATTAGTCGGAACCTACTCTATGGCACATAACAACAACAACAATTGTTAATAAAATGGTAGATGTTTGCATCAATATCCAAAAATGTTCAAATAGTTTACAAATGTAGGTATGTGATTAATCGGATAATACATGTGAAAGTCCTTGGTAAACTGTAAAATACAAGTGTGAAATAAGATATACATAAAAATAAACATGCACAAAGTTCTGTGATTAAATCGCACAGTTCCTTTTATTTTACAAAGCAGATTTCTTTTTTTCTTTACATTGGTCATAGTGGTAGTTGTGTGCCTTGGAGTTGACCCCAACTCAACAGTGACCCTCTATAGGGTTTTCAAGGCTATAAATCTTTATGGGAACAGAATACCTCATCTTTTTCCTATGGAGCAGCTGGTAGATTTGAACTGCTGACTTGAAATTAGCAGCTGAACTCATAATCCACTTGTTAATTTAAGTGCTTTCGAGTCGATCCTGACCCTTAGCGACCCTGTATAGGGTTTCCAAGGAGCAGCTGGTGAGTTTGAATCACTGACCTTGCAGTTGAAATGACTTTGCAGTCTGACACATTAGCCCACAGTACCAGGATTCCCATACTCCACTATGCCACATAAAAAAAAAACCCCCCAAAAAAAAAAAAAAAAACCACTGTTGCTAACAACAGAAATGATTGGAAGAAGGAGTAGGACAGGTCCACATTTTTAAAGTCAATTTCTAAATAATTGTCGATTTAAACTTATTTTTCAATCTACATAGAAGATCAGTGAAATTAGATGTTGTTGCTTAGGTTATCAGAAGGAGCAGGGTTTTCTGTCTTAAGTGACCTCCAGCTAGCTGTAGTCTATTGTAAAGTCTAGCATGTTTTGTTCTTCTGGTTTGTTTTAGTAATATTTGATTTCCTTTGCATCCTTTGGTTTCAAAATATGAATTTTATTACTCATGAGGAAAATGTATGTTTTGTTTTATAGATAGCAAGAAGACTTTCTTTAATAAAGCATCCAGAGTACTCCACTATGAATGGTGGAAAAGCCATAGAACATTTGGCTAAACAAGGAAATAAATTGTATTTTGATCTCAAACCTCCCATGCAACGTGCTAAAAATTGTGATTTTTCTTTTTCTGGACTTCAAAACATTGTTGACAAAATAATAATGCAAAAGGAAAAAGAGGAAGGTATATTTCCAATGAACAAAGTTGGGCAAAAACATAATCTTGGATTGTGTCTCAAATTCCCTTCTCATTTTTTGCAGGTATTGAGATGGGACAAATCCTGTCTTCAGCTGCAGACATTGCTGCTGCAGTACAGCACACAGCAGCGTGTCACATTGCAAAAAGAACACATCGTGCTCTCCTGTTTTGCCAGCAGAGAGGCTTGTTATCTCAGACTAATGCAGTACTGGTAAGTGTTTATCATCTCGTCATATAGTAGTAATAACAATTTAATAGTTTATTCTTCCTAGAGCTTAATTGATCCTGTGCTTAGGATGAGCAGATCTTTATGTAATATGCTTGCCCTGACATTGTGAAATTATGTGGAATATCGAAGGCCCAATAACAGCCATTTCTTGTACATATATGACAGCTTAATGGCATATCTGAACAGACTGATGGGCAAAAAAATAAGTCTAAGGCCTCTTCCCACTGAATTGAAAAGAATGTTCACAGTAAGGGAACCAAATATAGTAACTACTGTCACTATTTTTAAACATTAATAAGCTTCCTTTGATGAATCCCTTTAAATGTGCCTTGAAAAGTGTTCTTTAAAACTATATCATAAACCTTTGGTTTTGAAAATTACAGTGTGGAAACAATTAAATGATGGTAAGTTTACAAAGTAACATAATACATAATTATGAAACATAAGTTTGTTGGGTTTTGGTTTTTTTAATTATGTAGTAAAATAAAAAATGCTTACACATAAAATATAAAGAGTCTAAATTATTGACTTAGTATGATTGTAATCCCACATCTCATCTGTCAGGTTGTCATACTGTGATGGCTTGTCTGTTGCGATGATGCTGGAAGCTATGCCACCAGTATCTTAAGTACCAACATGCCACCTATGGTGGACAGGTTTCAACAGTGTCCATACTAAGAAAGAGTAAGAAACAAGAGGTTGACCACTTATGAATAGTTAGCCACCAGCAGCGTTATGAATAGTAGCAGAACATTTCCCAAATACAGTGTTGGAAGACAAGCCCCTGAAGTTGGAAGGCACTCAAAATGCCACTGGGGAAGAGGTGCCTCTTTAAAGTAGACTTAACCTTACATGAATGGAGTTAAGTTTTTAGGGCCTTCATTTGCTGATGTGGCACAACTCAAAATGGAAGAAACAATTGCAAACATCTATTAATAATTAGAACATGGAATGTGCAAAGCAGGAATCTAGGAATATTGAAAGTCATCAGAAAGAAATGGAATGTATAAACATTGATATCTTAGGCATTAGTGACCTGAAAAGGACTTGTATTGGCCATTTTGAATCAGACCATCACACAGTTTACTATACCAGGAATAACAAATTTAAGAGGAATTATTGCATTTATCATCAAAAAGAGGAGTTTAAGATTTATCTTGAATTACAATGCTTTTTGTGATAGGATAATAAACATATGACACTGCAGGATAATGTACTGGACCCGCAAGGTCAATTTGAGATGCAAGGTCAGCAATTCAAATCCAACTCCTCCTTGAAAACCCTATACAGGTTCGCTATGAGTTGGAACCAATGACAGCACTTAACAACAACAATAAGGAAGATTAGTTAATACCAGTATTCAAATTTACATACCAACCACTAAAACCAGTGATGATAAAATTAGAATTCTACCAACTTCTTCATTCGGAAACTGATCAAACATGCAATCAAAATGATGTGGTAATTCCTGGTGATAGGAATGCACAAGTTGGAAGCAAAGAGTAGCCATAGTTGGAAAATATGGCCTTGGTGATAGAAAAAATGCCAGAGAATGGCATTGTTTTGCAAGATCAGTATGACTTCATTACAGATACCTTTTTGTGAACAACATAAAAAGTGACTGGACACTGGACCTCATCATATGGAGTACACAGGAATTAAATAGACTACATTTGTGGGAAGAGACAATGGAGAATCAATATCATTGGCCAAAACAAGGCCAGTGGCTGACTGTGGAATACTATCAATTGCTCAGATGCAAGTTCAGGCTAAAGCTGAAGAAAACTAAAACAAGTCCACAAGAACCAAAATACGACTTTGAATATATCCTACCTAAAAGACCAACTCAAGGAGCTCTGATAGCGTAGTGGTTACGAATTGGGCTGCGAACTGCAAGGTTAGCAGTTCAAAACTACCAGCTGCTCCGCGGGAGAAAGATGAGACTTTCTGCTCCCATAAAGAGTTACAGCCTCGGAAACCCTATACAGGGTCGCTATGGGTCGGAACTGACTCAATGGCACTCAACGACAACAAAAACCAACTCAGGAGTCCTGGTGTAGCACTGTGGGTTAATGCGCCAGACTGAAAAGCTGTTTGAACTGCAAGGTTGGTAGTTCAAGCTCACCAGCTGCTCCTCGGAAACCCCATAAAAGCTCGCTATGGGTCGGAACCAACTCGACAGCATTTAACAACAACAACAACAAAGACGAACTCAAGAACATACTTGGTGCATTCAACACTAGTGACCAAACCAGAGTAGTGGGATGACATCAAGAACATTGTACATGAAGAAAATAAAAGACAAGAAAGAAAGAAAAGACCAACATGAAAAGAAAAAGAGACTGAAACATGCTCTTGAGCATAGATAAGCTAATGCAGCTAGGTGGAATGATGAAGTAAAAGAGCTGAACAGGAAATTTCAAAGGGCAGTACAAGAAGACAAAGTCAAGTATTAAAATGAATGTACAAAGACCTGAAGTTAGAAAACAAAGAGAAGATCACGGTCAACATTTTTCTGGCTGAAAGAATTGAAGAAAAAATTCAAATCTCAATTTGCAATATTGAAGAATTGTATGGACAAAATATTGAATGATACACAAAACATCCAAAGAAGATGGAAGGAATACACAGTCACTGTACCAAAGAAAATTGGTCAATGATCAACTATTTCAAGAGGTAACACATTCAAGAACCAAGAGTATTAAAAGAAGAAGTCCAAGCTGCACTGAAGTATTGGAGAAAAACAAGACTCCAGGAATTGATGAAATACAAATTGGAATGTTTCAGCATACTGATGCAGCACTGAAGGCACTCACTCATTGATGCCAAGAAATTTGGAAGACAGCTATTGGCCAACCAATTGGAAGGAATCCATATTTGTGCCCATTCAAAAGAAAGGTGACCCAACAGAATACAGAAACCATCTAACAATATCATTAATTCAAACGCATGTAAAATTTTACTGAAGATAATTCAATAATGGTTGTAACAGTACATCAACAAGGAACTGCCAGAAATTCAAATCAATTTAAAAAGAACATGAAACTAGGGATATCATTGCTGATGTCAGATGGATCTTGTCTAAAAGCAAAGAATACCAGAAAGATGTTTACTTGTACTTTATTGACTATGCAAAGGTATTCAATTGTGTGGGTCATAACAAACTATGGATAACATTGCAAAGAATGGGAATTCCAGAACACTTTATTATGTTCACTAGGAACCTGTACATAAGCCAAAAGGTGGTTTGAACAGAACAATGGATGCTGAATGGTTCAAAATCAGGAAAGATGCATGCCAGGATTTTATCCTTGCACCATATTGTTTAGTCTGTTTGTTGAGCAAATAACCTGAGAAGCTGCATTTTATGAAGAAGAACAGACCGTGGTATTAGGATTGGAGGAAGACTCATTAGCAACCTGTGATGTGCAGATGACACTGCCTTGCTTGTTGAAAGTGAAGAGGACTTAAAAATACTTACTGATGAAGATCAAAGACTACAATTTTCAGTATGGATCGCACCTCAAGGTAAAGAAAACAAAAATCCTCACAACTGGATCAGTAAATAACGTGATAAATGGAGAAAAGACTGAAGCTGCCAGTGACTTCATTTTGCCTGGATCCACAATAAACAGTCATGAAAGCAGCAGTCATGAAATCAAATGACACATTGCGTTAGGAAAATCTGCTGCAAAAGAACTAAGGTACAGCTGACCTGCACCATGGTATTTTCATTCTCATATTCATGTGAAAGTTGGACATTAAGTAAGGAAAACTATACTTAGTTTTAAGTCAGTATAGTTTTCCTTAATCAATGCATTTAAACGATGGTATTCAAAGTAATGTGGACTACCAGAAGAACAAACAAATCTGTTTTAGAAAAAGTACACCCAGAATGCTCCTTAGAAGTCAGAATGCCAAGACTTTATCTCTTGTTCTCTAGACACGTCTGGAAGGACCAGTCCCTAGCGAATGACACCATGCTTCATAAAGTGGAGGGTCATTGACAAAGAGGCAAATCCCCAACAAGATGGAGTGACACAATGGCAGCAAAAGTGGGGTAAAACAATTGTGAGGATGGCACAGGACTGGGCAGTGTTTCTGTTGCTTATGGTCACTATGAGTCAGATCTAACTTGATAGCCTCTAACAACCACATGATTGTAATTATATTGAAGAGATATATAGAAAAAGATTAGGGGAAATGTACAAAATTGTTCATAGTGATTTTCTTTTGAAGTTGAAATTGTGTTTTCTCTAAATTGGTATCACTTGCCCATTGTCCACCTCTCAAAATGTGTTGTTTTCTTGTTGAATGATGTTGGTATTTTCCCCAGGTTTAGCTAACAGTTTGGTGTTATCCATATGTGATAGTGTTCATTTTAGTCTTCTCAATCCATCCCTGCAGGTTGCATCTGGAGGCGTTGCAAGTAACCTGTATATTCGAAAAGCTCTAGAAATTGTAGCAAATGCAACTCAGTGCACTTTGTTGTGCCCTCCCCCTAGACTGTGCACCGACAATGGCATTATGATTGCATGGTAAGCCATGAATTGTATATGTCTCGCTCATGATGTGAAAACATATTGCTATTTCATCATGATGAATCTCCTTCCTTGAAATCTTCGAGCTATTTATTTTATTTTGTTAATTTTTCTTTAGGAATGGCATTGAAAGATTACGTGCTGGTTTGGGTATTTTACACAACACAGAAGGCATACGCTATGAACCAAAGTAGGTGATACCATTCCTAGTTTTTATACAAGTTACAGTTTTGAAGTCAGACTGCAGTTTGCTTTTAATATATGAGGATTTCATTGGCATCCTAGAAATACTTGAAAAATCACATTCATTTCTGTCATTAAAATCATTCATTTTTCTTGACATGTCAAGAATAAAATTAACCTTTGCAGAAATATTTTTACTACAGTATCAAATAATAGATTAGAAACAGACTGTGGGTGTGGGTGATGAAGACATCATTTGGGACCAGATTGAAAAGCATGACCATAGAGCTTCCCAGTGTCAAGAAGATCTCTTGACAGAACCAGCTAGTATGCTAGGAAGTTTGAAATGTACAAAAGCATTCAGGTATTAAACTTGGTTGTGGTTGTGTTCCCACACAACAGCTGTTTTCTGCAAACATTTTTTCTTCTACATTAAAGTTCCAAAAAATAGCACATTTCTTCAATTTGATATTAAATTTTAGGCTAACATTGAATTCTATACTAATAATGATTATGTGTTGTACTGTATCTAACATAGTTCTGTTTTGAACATTGTTCATCTAATGTTTTAAAACTTGTAAGCATTATAGCCTATAACCAGATATCTGTGTAACATAAACAGAATATTTTGTTGTTAAGTGCTGTGTAATGGTTTCCAACTCATAGCGACCCTGTGCATAGTTTCTGAGCAGTGGCTGGTGAGTTGAACCACTGACCTTGCAGTTCAAATGACTTTGCAATCCAGTGCCTATCCTATAGTGCCACATCAGGACTCTATTACACAGAATATTTAGGCTGGTCATAAATGAACATAGTAGCCTCAGAAGAAATCTCTAAATGTTATTAGGTCGTCTGATCCACTTGTGTCCTTCTGTGGCAGGGTTGAAGTTGCAGGTGATGTCATTTTCTTAGTTGGGATCCACTCCATGCCTTATCTTGTGCAACATTGTAGAAAAAATCAAGTATCTGAGGCTAACATTTATTGAGGAGGAACAGAGAAAGAAGACCTAACCTATGTTAGAGTACAACACATAATCTTCCTACCAGTAGTGCCAAAGGAAGGTCTGAAAAGGATGCCAGCTTCTGAAAGCTCAGAGCAGAATTTATAGAAACCAAGAAATTTTCTAAAATATGAATGGCCACAGGCTTTACTTTGGCTATATGGTAAAATGTTTTGACCCATTAAGCTTTGTGTGGTACTGTAGACCGGACTGCTGGTTGGCAGTTCAAACCCACCAGCCACTCGGCAGAAGAAAGATAAGGCTTGCTGTTTCTGTAAAGACTTAGTCTCAGAAACCCTAAGAAGCAGTTCTGCTGTGTCCTTTTGGGTAGTTATGAGTTGAAATCAGTGCAACAGCAATGGGTTTATGGGAGGTGAGAATTGTATGGATTACAATTTTTTTTTACTTTATCATTTTAAGTCTCTGTTAATATTTGAAAGCAATCAAAGTATTTCAAAATTGTCTCTATGTTTAGATTTCTTCTTAATGAGACTAGCCTTACTTATTAGCCCATTATCCTGACTTTAAGATCCAATGTAGGCATTCAAGAACCATCATCATCATGTATGTTGATACTTAACGCTGTCAGAATTCCAAGCAAATATAGTCTTGGTGATATAGAACTAGTGATAGAACATGAAGCAAATATTGAAATAATGTTACTTGTCGATTATGATGCAGGTGTCCTCTTGGAATAGACATATCAAAAGAAGTTGGAAAAGCTGCCATAAAAGTACCACGATTAAAAATGAAGATTTGATATTTGTGTTATAAAAACATATATATTTAAAAGTTGATTTCTCATCAAGTCTCAAGCCTATCCCCTAATCCACAGGGTTGATAGGGACGGGCAACTTAAACATTGGCTCCCTAAAATGGAAGTGCTATAGCCGATTCAATGGAACTTAGCAGCAGTAACAACAACAATAAAGGCATGAAGCGGCTGACTTACACATTTTTATGAGTGTGCTTGGTTTCAGAGTGAGGTGGAGAAGGTTACAATTCCTACTGAATAGTTTTCATCTTGTCTAGATGGGTCTGGTGAAAGGAGATGGGGATAAGATTCTGATGATTTAGTAGTGAGTAGTTCTTATCATGACTAATTGCAATTGTCACACTGTAAAGGTAGAAGATGTGAAACAAAGAGGGGGTTGTAGTTAATCTTACATTCTAGGAACAGAAGACCCTAAAACCATCAAGAGAGAAGAGCATGAGCTGAATGTGGAACCCTAACCAGAGAAGCAGGGACACCAGAGACAGGTGCAGAGGTGTTGACATGGAGACATAGAGCAGCTGAGGACTCTAGACCCATGGAAAGAGAAAGCCTGTGTGGGTCGGCGGGTAGGAGGCTGGCTTTGGTTGTTTAAACAAATATATATTTCTATGTGTTTTGTGTACATTAAAAAAAAAAAAAAAGACTAGATGGTACATGGAGGAGATTGTAATCATTGCAATGAAACAAAATACAATTAGTTGAATATAAAACTGATGTTCTGCCATATAAACTTTCCAATTCACGGTAAAAACTTACAAAGTTGGATTTCTGCATTAAAATGATCTCTCTTGTAGTTTGTATATCAAATTGTACAGTACATGCAATATTAGTTATTCATTAGGACTTTCTTTTGTGATTTTATGTTTGATGCTTAACTTGTTCTTCTGAGATTATATTACTACTACGTAAATTAAATTAATGAGTGTTGTAAAAGAGTATTATTTTTTTATTAAAAACCAAAGTAAAACATTTTATGGGTAAAAGAAATTTATAGATGTTTGCAGGTAGGAAGAAAAACCTTGGGAGAAATTCTTGAAAATGATTTTGCTAAATCCTGGCTCCATATTCTCTAGGCCTAGACCTCTTCCCCTCTTTCTCAGAACCAACATGGTGGAAGCTATTTTTTGACTCCTCCTGAAATATGACATTGATTTCCATAATGAGTGAGCAATTTTAGAAAGGTAGCCAGGTCAACATTATATTAAATTAGAGAATTCTAAATCCAGACCAAAAAAAAAAGTCTCTAATAGAGAGTGTATGTTATTAATTTTTAAATGTTACCTTCAGAGCATAACATGTTTCTTAAAATTCATATGAGATTGTAAAAAATTTGACATGCAAGTAATGCCTGTTAAGTATTACTCTCTTTAGTTGACCATGTTCATAAACAGCCATTTAAAAAAAAAAATTATAATCAGATGAAAATAAATCAGCAAAAAAGATTGTTTTTAATATTTTCATAGTAACAGCTTACCACATTTTTTATCTACTTGGCTTAGATTAAAGCAATAAAATTTTCTGTTCTTTGAGTAAATACAAGTGTCTTATTGTTTATTGTCCTTTGATATTGTTTTATATTAAGTTTTATATTAAGTTATCCACACTGGACCAAGTTACTGCCCTTCTAATCAGTAACTTGCTCTATTCATAAAGTAGGAATTAAATGGTAAAAATCTGAAAGGAGAAGATACCATATTTTCATCATGACTAAGACGGTCTCCATTTTGGAAAGTTCCATCACTAATTCCCTTTTTAAACTGTAACCATAGAGAATTGCTTTATCATCATCTATTTTTCCTAGCTATTTTTTTGTTGTTAGGTGACATTTAGTCAGTTCCAACTCATAATAACCCTATCGAACAACAGATCTAAACACTGCCCAATCTTGTACCATCCTCAAGATAGTTAAATGCGAGCCCATTGCTACTGCTACTGTAACAATCCAGCTGTTGAGGGTCCTTGCCTTTTTGGCTGACCCTCTTATTTTACCAAGCATGATGCCCTTCTTCAGGGACTGCTTTATCCTGACAACATATTTGAAGAATGAGAGGAAGTCTCACTTCATCCTGGCTTCTAAGGTTTGACTATACTTATTCCAACACAAATTTGGTTGGGGTTTTTTGGCAGTCTGTTGTACTTTTAATATTCTCCAACACCATAATTCAAATGCATTGATTCTTCTATGGTTTTCCTTATTCATTGTCCAACTTTCACATGCATATGAAGCAATTGACAATACCATGGCTTGGCTCAGGTACACCTTAGCCCTCAAACTGGTATCTTTGCTCTTGAACACTCAAAAGAGGTCTTGTGCAGCAGATTTTCCTAATGTAATACTTCATTTGATTTCTTGACTGTGGTTTCCATGAGTGTTGATTGTGGATCCAAGGAAAATGAAATCTTTGACAGCTTCTATCTTTTCTCCATTTATCATGATGTTATTTATTGGTCCAGTGGTGAAAATTTTTGTTTTCTTTGCATTGAGGTGTAATCTATGCTAAAGGCTGTGGTCTCTAATCTTCGTTAGTAAGTATTTTAAATCCTTTTTACTTGCAACAAGCAAGGTTGTATCATCAGTATATCACAGGTTGTTAATGCAGCTTTCTCCAATCCAGATGCCACATTCTTCGTATAATCCAGCTTCTCAGATTATTTGCTCAACATACAGATTGAATAAATATGGTGAAAGAATACAACCATGGCATGCTTCCTGATTGGAAAGCAATAAAGAAAATATAGAAATATCTTCAATAAAGAAACAGAATATATAATTGGGTATGAAGGAACATAAAAAAGGCCAATATTTATAAAGATTTGCATTCTTTTAAATTTGAATAAGTTACGGTATAAATATGATGGAATCAGGTTGTATATATCATTTAAAAGAAACTTAGTTTGTAAATTCACATTTTATATTTGAATTTGCATTCTGTATCATGTGAACCTGAATTCACAAAAAAAGTATTTTCTGTGCCTATTACAATCAGAAACATATTAGTAAGATGACTATCTTGATTACCCAAAGACATCCAACTGCATGGATCATAACTGCAAAAAATTACGACCCTACCGATTCCTTCCACAACCTTCTGTACTCCAGCGGGTTCAACAATTCATTGAAATGGCCGCATAGAACAGACGCCATACTCACATTTAGGGGGTGTTCAGGGAAGTTACGGATTACTATTCAGGGCCAGAAATGTTCAGGGAACAGTTGTTCCAGTCAGGACAGCTTCTCCTCGGCCATGTCCACAGGCAGGCCTCTTTCTTCCTAGCCAATGTTATAAAGCTCCTCTATAATGCCCACAGGAGACACCACTTCACCATAATCCTCAGCCTGAAGTCAGCTAGGTCAGCAAACCTAGCCCAATTAGTGCCTGGAGGCACCTCACTCTGCAAGCAAACCTCCTGTCCAAAATTACTCAGTTTATAGTTGCTCTGGGGACTGGAAAAACCACTGCTTTATCTCATGTTCTGGTTTCTTGGTTCTGCTGCTATTGCTCCTTTGCTACTCCTCCAGTATCAGCTTTCTGTCCTTGGGTTGAAGAGGTTTAAGATCTTAGGATCCAAAGGATGTGCTCCACTCCTAGGTCTTTGATGGCAGTGAGAACCCCCTCTTTCTGAAATGACTCATTTTATACACATTAGATTTCCATGTTTACAATTGCAATTAAGTGCTAACCACTTCCAACTGAATCATATAATCCTATCAGCATCTTCTCCCACTTTCTCTTAACCTACACCCAGCAGGACAAAATGTTGTTTGGTGGGAGTTACAGACTAGCTATGGAGCTCTGGTAGCGTAGTGGTTATAAGTCGAGCTGCTAACTTCAAGGTCAGCTAGTTCAAAAGTACCAGTGGTTCTGCAGGAGAGAGATGAGGCTTTCTGCTCCCTTAAAGATTTATAGCCTCAGAAACCATATACAGGATCACTGAGTCGTAACTGATTCCACAGCACACCACCACCACCACAGACTGGCTAGAAAATAGAATAGTTCAGTACACCACAATAAATTATGAATATCATTGTAGCAAAGAGTAGGACTTCCAGAACACTTCATTGTGCTCATGCAGAACATGTACATAGACAAAGAGACTGTCTTTGGGATTTATGGGGATACTGTTTAAAATCAGTAAAGGTGTGTGTTGGGATTGTATCCAGTCACCATATTTTTCAGTCTGTATTCTAAGCACATACTCTGAGAAGCTGGACTTTGTGAAGAGGAATGTGGCATCAGGATGGAAGAAAAATCAATAACCTGTGTTATGCAGATGATAGTCTTTCTTGCTGAAACTGAAGACAAGTGCTTACTGATGAAGATCAAAGACTACAGTCTTTTATTGTATTAAACTCAACATAAAACAAGAATCATCACAACTGGACCAAAAAGCAGTATCATGATAAATGGAGAAAATATTGAAGTTGTCAACAGTTTCATTTTACTGAGCTCCACAATCATTGCTTATGGAAGCAGTCAATAAATCAAATGACACATTAGGCAAATCTGCACAAGATTTCTTTACAAGTGTTAAAAAGCAAAAATGTCACATTGAGGACCAAGGTGAACCAAGCCATGGTATTTCTAGTCACCTCATACACACATGAAAACTTGAGAATGAGTAAGGAAGACTGGAGAATTGATACCTTGGGCAGCCAGAAGAACAAACATCCATGCCTTGGTAGAAGTACATTCAGAGTGTTCCTAGAAGGGAGGATGGTGAGACTTTGTCTTACATACTCTGGATATGCAATCAGGATATGCAATCAGAGAAGAACATCATGCTTAGTGAAGTAGAGGGTCAGTGAAAAAGAGGAAAACCCTCAATGTGATGGCTTGACACAGTGACTACAACAGTAGTCTCAAATATAATAATCATTGTGGAGATGGTACAGGACTAGGTATGGTGTCATTCTATTGCACATACTGTTGCTATGAGTCAGGACCTACTTGATGGCACCTAACAAAATTACAGTCCGAGTCCATTTAAACTATGAAAGAAAATGGACCAAAATATCTTCCCACTACCACAAATATTATAAGATAGGGATATGCTTATATAGGGCTCCTGGTGTGGCGCTGTAGGATAAGCACAACTGAGAATCACAAGGTCAGCAGTTCAAACCCATCAGCTGCTCATCGGAAACCCTATACAGTCTCTATGAGTCAGAACTGACTCGACGGCAATTAACAACAAAAACATATAATCTTTCTTACCTTTCAAAATATAAACATTGTACCAGCACTGAAAGCACAAATGTTATAATTGAGTCATGCTACAAATAAAGGAAATGACAAGTAAAGGGACAAATTCTGGAGCCTTCCATAGCTTTAGGCCTTTTAATACTTGGCCATAATGAAATGAAGAGAGAAAGAAGGCAAGTCAAGGAAGAGAGAAAGATGGAAAGGAAAAGGGAGGGAGAAATACTGAACTCTAAATTGGTAACCATATGCCACAGTTAGCTTATAGTCCCACTTGTTGATATTGTTGTTATTAAGTGCTGTGGAATCAGTTCTAACTTATAACGACCCTGTATAGGGTTTCCAGGTAGCAGATGGTGGCTTTGAACTGCCGACCTTGTAGATAGCAGGCAAGTGCTTATCCGACAGCATCAAGTTCCCGAAATCCTCTCTAATGAGTCTTCTCTCATCTAACAACTGATTTCAAAAAGTAAAATAAAACCCAAATTAATAAAAAATAATTCTTATTTGGAATGGTTGTACTCACACTTTAAGAGAAATACTGAAACTTTCAGGAGTGGTAGGATGGTTCTGGCTAAGTCAAGATGCTCAGTAAATGTCATCAGTAAATGCATTATTGAAGGCAAAGAAACCTTCCTCATCCCTGAAAATTATTTTTAAATAAGTCTTTAGTCCACCTGAAGCCTATTTCAAAGATTGCTGTCTAAAGGTTTTCTTCATATCTACAGGAGCTCTGGTAGTGTAGTGGTTACGAATCGGGCTGTGAACCGCAAGGTCAGCAGTTTGAAACTACCAGCTGCTCTGCGGGAGAAAGATGAGACTTTCTGCTCCCGTAAAGATTTACAGCCCCAGAAACCCTGTTCAGGGTCGCTATGGGTCGGAACCGACTCGATGGCTCTTAACAACAATAACAACAGATGCTTAATATTAAGTGATGGCAGTAAATAAATGGTGTGGTGCTGTAGGATAAGCACTTGACTGCTAACTACAAAGCTGGTAGTCCAAACTTATCAACCACTCCTTGGAAACCCTGTACAGGGTCACTATGAGTTGGAACTAAACCGACAACACTTAAAATTGATCATTTAAATTATTTATCCCTCATAATACAGACTTTGGGGTCAGCACTGGACTGCAAACTAAAAGGCTGGCTGTTCAAACTCACCAGCTGCTCCTTGGAAACAACTCAATGGTATATAACAAGAAGATAGAATATGGATTCCTGATGTGACACTATAGGATAAGCACTGGACTGCAAACCACAGGTCAGCAGGTCAAACCCACCAACCACTCCTTGGAAACCATGTACAGGGTTAATGTGAGTCTGAACCAAGTCGACAGCACTGACAACAATATCAAATACAGCCCAGTGACTGCAAGATAAACACCTGACTGCAGACCACAAGATCAGTGGTTAGAGTCTAACAGCTGCTTCATGGGAGAAAGATGAGACTTTCTGTTCCCACAGATTTACCACCTTGGAAACCATAGATGGGGTCACTCTGAGCCAGAACCGACAGGATGGCCCCTAACAACAGCAACAACAACAGTATACAATATGCCATTTCCCCTTGCAATCTCTATTTTTAGCTCCATCTACCAGGAAGTTGTGACTCAGAGCAGATTAAAGATTTGTTGTGCAGTGGTTGAAAGCACAGACTTTGGAGTCCGACACATAGAAAACTCTTAAGTGTATGTAGCTGACATTGTTATCATCATTGTTGTTATTGATACATGCCAATTAGTATTTCCACCAGTTTGTTGTACTGTGGTGGATAGGTTTCAGCAGAGCTTCCAGACTAAACCAGACCAGGAAGAAGGAAAGGTGGACTACTTCTGAATGGTGGTTGTTAGGTGCTGACAAGTCAGTTCTAACTCACAGCAACCCTGTATACGGTTTCCAAGTAGCAGCTGGTGGGTTTGAACTGCCAACCGTATGGTTCTCAGTCCAGTGTTGTTCTACAGTGCCAATGCTTACTGCAAACCAGGTAAAGAATGGATAATACAGGAAGCCCCTCAGACTGTATGGAGACAATTGAACAAAGTAGACAGTGAAAAAGAGGGGCTTCTTTATAGGACATACTGAAGCCCAACTTGCTTTTTTAGTCTTACATCTAACTGCTACTGTGAAATATGAGCAGCAGATGTCACTAAAACTTGCACTTATTGAAAACAGAATGCTCTTTGGACAAAAGCATAGAAAATTCTGTGTTCCTAAACCACACAGAGTACAACCAAAACCAACCAAACAAAAAATAAGCATGTTGATATTGTTAGGTGCCACTGAGTCGATTCTGACTCATTGTGACACTATACACAATAGAACAAAACACTGCCCAGTGCTGCACCGTCCTCAAGATCATTGTTAAGCTTAAGTCCATTGCTGCTGTCACTGTTCCAGTACATCTTGTCGGGGGTCTTCTTTTTCGCTGAACCTCCACTTACCTAGTATGATAGCCTTCCCCAGGGACTGGCCCCTCCTAATATACCCAAAGTATGAGAGACAAAGTTTCACCATCCTGGCTTCCAAGGAGCATTCTGATTGTATTTCTTCCAAAACAAATTTGTTATTCTTGCAGTCCATGGTACATTTAACATTCTTCTCCAACATCATAACTTAAATGCATTGATTCCTCTATGGTCTTCCTTATTCACTGTCCAACTTTCACATGCATATGAAGCTATTGAAAATACCATGGTTTGGATCAGGTGCACTTTAGTTCTCAAACTGATATATTTGCTCTTGTACACTTTAAATAGGAGATTGGTAAACACTGGTGCCACGTGTTTAGCCAACTTTTATAGTTGATGAGCAGTGAATTCAGATTTTCTTTTTAAATAAAATGTCTTGCAAGTACACATTTCAGGTTTCAGAAGCCTCATACATTTGTGCTACTTCTCTAGGCATTACAGCAAATACTAAAGGGAATCAGATCTATTTAGCCAAATATACCAATTTTTAAATATTGCTATCTCTTTGTATACATACATACATACATACATATATATATATATACATATATATATGTATGTATGTATGTATATATTGGAATCCTGGTGTGGTGCTGTAGGACAAGCACTGGAATGCAAGGTCAGTTTGAACTGGACTGCAAGGTCAGCAGTTCAAATCACCAATTGATCCTCCGAAACCCTATACAGATTCACTATGAGTCAGAACCGACTCGATGGCATTAATCAACAACATATGTTAGTTATACCACCATGTCAGTTAATAGATTTTAATAGATCTAAGTTTTAGGCATCCTATTATGGAGAATCATTAATTTTGAAACCATAATTCACTCTGGCTGATGTTAAATTCCAGTAGACATGTTAGGGAATTTCATTTAGTATCTATATCAAGAAATTCCATGAAAAAGATTATTCAGGGATGCTTTTATAATGCTTCTGGAGGCTCCAGGTTGGCTTTCTGTACATGTCTCCCAAGTTGGCTCAAAACCACTATTCTTGGTCTTGAGACTTTTGTAATATTTGATGAAGATGAAGTTGAAAAAGTAAAAATATTATGAGAAACAATGTTCTGTTTTGATGCTCTAAAGAGTCCCATGAAGTTAGTTACAGGAGGAATTAAAGTCAAAGAATCTGTTGGTTGAATTTTAGGTTTTGATTTTCTTCGGTGTTCTTTTCCTAAAAATGAGAGAGCAATTAGGTTTCTCTTTCTTAAACCTAAGATCCCTAGCTATCTATAGTCTCATTACTTATAATTCTATATTGTTCTGTTTTCTTGATCTTGTTAAAACGTACTAAGGAAATAGATCAGTAGATTTCAGACTTAGATTTCTGAAACTAAAACTTGTAAGGACCACTATATGGCTATCAACCTTTTATTATGCCAATGCCACTAATAGAGAACAAATACCAACTACTTTAAATTTCAGTTTGTGAAAGAGAATATTTACACCAAAATCAAGTGGAAAGGGCATCATGCCAAAGCAATGGACTTCACATTGAATGAAATTAATTTTATCAGAAGTTTGCTATTTATTGTCTTTATTTATTCTTATTTTTCACAAACCAGTGAATTCTCATCAGACTATTACAGTGCACAAAGCATTGTTTAGAAGGCAGTATTAAAGAGAAGAAAAAGTGGGGCCAACAGTATATTTGTGTGTAAATAAATCTTACACTAAAAATGCCATATAACCAAATAGACATTCTTCTACTTATAATATTTAGAAATAAAGCCTAACTTCTCTTGGCTACTCGCTGAATGAAGTTCTTTACTCTCCTTTTACTGTTTCTATATTTCTTTCCTTTTCAATTTTGTTTCCATGAATCTGACTTTGACTTTTGAATGAATCTTTCATTTTCACTACTGGACAGCATATCAGTTAAGACTGACTTTGCTCCTACACTAAGCACACATGAATACACACTAGGCATGTACTTGAAATCAAGAAATAATTTCTCTTCCCTCATTCAAGTCTAGTAGGAAGGGAGAGTAGCATTATAAGACCTAGATGCTGACCTCATCTACGGACTCTGTACAAAATTTACAGAGTATCAAAATGAGTGCTGCCCTAGCTTTATGAGATAGAAAAGTTGCACATGAAACAGTACGATTGCTGAAACATAATTTAAGTTGGGCTTGCTTATGAGAAAAATCAAAATAAGAGGGATCTCTGTCAAGTAAAATTAGTAGGCAATCATTTCTTTACTCTTAAAAGAAACAATTACCATAGCCTTATAGATAGGATGGTATTCTAGAGAGACAGAATTACAAAAGCTTAAGTTCACAGATACGTTTTTTGGTTACTTCTATATTTTGAAATTTTAGGAGTGGAACACAGAATTTTTTAAATGTCAGAATTAGAAGGTACCCCAGAAGTTAAAGAAAAATTAATTACCTTTTTTAAAGACAGGAATTATAGATGGTCCTCCATTTTTCTCCAGACTTAAAGGAAAACAATTATATTTCAAAAACTTGAAATATGCCAAGATTTAGTACATTCATATATCATGTTCAATTCCTAAGGGTCTAATTCCTACATGTTACCTGTTCAGCATACCCAATATTGTCTGATTTTGCTATTACTAAATTGGATGATTGTTGTGTTCTCTTGACATTTGATTATACATCAAAATTCTTAAATTACTGGGTATTCTGCTGGCCATATATCTTGACCTATTAATCATATGTTTTTCCACTTTATAGTACTTGATATTTAAATGATGATCAAAGATCATAAAATACCTTCTAAACAACCTATATTGTATTTTGTTGTAAAGAACTGGAATTTTCATTTTAATTATTGTATAAATATTGCTGTTTTTCTGAAGAATTATGTCTTATAAAACAAAGTGATGCTCATAATTTAAGAAATATACATTAAAACCCTCTGAGATACCATTTGTCACATATCACATTGACCAAAGTTCAAACTCAATAACACTGCGGAAGTTGTGGGATACTCACACATTGCTGCTATGACTGCAAATACAGGAACTTAGCAATATCTAACAAAACTACGCACACACTTACACTCTGATTCAGTAATTCAACTTCTAAGAATGGAATCTGAAGATACCACGACTATATATTAAATAACATATGCGTAAGGTACTCATTGCAGTGCTTCATATTAGCAAAATATTAGAAATAAGCTTAATGTACAACCATAGGAAATCGGTTAAGTAAAATAAGATTCACAAAATTACTGTCTAGTTATAAAAACGAAGATCTTTATGACCTGAGAAAATAATTTCCATAAGTGAAAACACTGCTGATGCATGCCCTCAGCTTAATAACATACATCTTAACCTCTTTACAATCTATCTTTAAGATTTAAAGATAGATTATACTACTTCATGTCTAATGTGCAATATACTTCCTTTCCTTCTCCTTTGTGCTACTGGGATTACACTTTTTACTTCTGCATACATGTTGATGGTGGTGGTGTTAGGTGCTTTTTGAGTACAACTGAATAAAACAAAGTCTGATTTGGCACCATACTCACAATCATTCCTATGTTTGAAACAATTATTGCAGTCACTGGGTCAATCTATCCCATTAAGGGTCTTACTCTTTGATACTAACCCTCTACCAAATAAGATGTACTTTTCCAGGGACTGGTCCCTATTGATGAACTATTGAAAGTATGTAAGACAAAGTTCACCATCTTCATTTCAAAGAGGCAGTCTTTCTGAAATTCTTCCAGCACAGATTTCTTTGTTCTTCTGGCAGTCCATAATATTCTTTTCCAGTGCCATAATTCAAAGGCATTAATTCTTCAGTCTTGCTTATTCATTGTCAAGCTTTCATATGTATATGAGGTGGCTGAATATACCATGGCTTAGATCAGGTGGTCACCACTTGTCGGTCAGGTGGCTTACATCTTGCTGTGATAGTAGAAGCTATGTCATCAATATTTTAACTACCAGCAGGGTCAAGCATAGTGGACAGGTTTCAGGGAAACTTGCAGACTAAGACAGATTAAGGCTAAGGAGAAATGGACTACTTCTGAATGTTTAGCCACTGAAAACCTTATGAATAGCTGAACACTGACAGATATATGCCAGAAGATGAGAACATTATGAATAGCACCAGAATATTGTCAGATATAGTGCCAGAAGATGAGCCCCTCAGTTAGGAAGGCACTCAAAATACGACTGGGGAAGAGCTGCATCCTCAAAGTAGAGTTGACTGTAATAACACAAATGGAGTAAAGCTTTCAGAACCTTCACTTGCTGATGGAGCATCGAAACATGGAATATATGAACTATGAATCTAGGAAAATTGGAAGTTGTCAAAATGAAATAGAATGTATAAAAATCAAAAACCAGGAATTAGTGAGCTGAAATGCACTGGTATTGGCCATTCTACATCTGACAATCACATGATTTACTATGCCAGGAATGAAAAATTGAGAGGAATTGCATCATATTCATCATTAAAAAGAACATTTCAAGAAATGTCTTGAAGTACAATGCAGTCTGTGATAGGATAATATCCATACATCTCTAAGTAAGACCAGTTAATACCATTATTAATCAAATTTACATACCAACCACTAAAGCCAGTGATGAGGAAATGGAAGGATTCTACCAACTTATTCATTGTGAAACTGATAAAACATTAAATAAAAATGTATGGATAATTACTGGTGATTAGAATGCAAGAGTTAGAAACAAACAAGAAAGATCAGTAGTTGGAAATTATGGCCTTGGTGAGAGAAATGATGCTAGAGGTCACATGATAGAATTTTGCAAGACCAATTACTTATTCATTGCAAATACCTCTTTAAAACAATGTAAAAGGTGACTATGCATGTGGACATCACCAGATGGAATAAATAAAATTCAAAATGACTAGATTTGTGGGAAGAGATGGTAGAAAAGCTACATACATATCATCAGCCAATACTAGGCCGAGGGAAGACTGTGGAAAACACCAGGAATTGCTGTTATAACTTCAAGCTGAAACTAGGGAAAATTAAAACACATCCATGTAAGCCAAAATATGATCTTGAACATAGCCCACCTGAATTTAAAGACCATCTCGAGAACAGAGTTGATGCATTAGACACTAATGACCAAAGACCACAGGAGTTATGGAATGGCATCAAGAATATCATACATTATGAAGGCAAAAGGTCATTAAGTAGACAAGGAAGAAAGAAAACACCAAAATGGATGTCAGAAGAGACTCTGAAACTTGTTCTCCAGTATAGTGATTATTTTTAAAACAACAGTAGCAAAAACAACAACAACAACAACAACAACCCATGAATGTATTGAGGAGGTAAAAGAGCTGAACAGAAAATTTCAAAGGGCAGCTAAAGAAGGCAAAATAAAGTATTATAATTAAATGTGCAAAGACCTGGAGTTAGAAAACCAAAAGAAAAGCATATGCTCAATATTTTTTAAAATGAAAGAACTGAAGAAAAAATCCCAGCCTAGACTCGCATTATTGAAGGATTCTGTCGACAAAAAGACCACAATCTTCCTCAAATGGAAAGATTTGAATGATGCAAAAAAATATCAAAAAAGATGAAAGGAATACACAGAATCACTGAATCAAAAAGAAAGGGCCGATGTTCAACCATTCAAGAGGTAGCATATGACCAAGAACTAGTGGTACCGAAGGAAGAAGTCCAAGGTGCACTGAAGACTTTGAGAAAAATTGAGCTCTTGGAATTGATGGAATACAAAATGAAATCTTTCAACAGGCTGCTGCAGCACTGGGAGCACTCACTAATCTATGCCAAGAAATTTAGAAGACAGCTACCTGGCCAAGTGATTGGTAGAGATTCATATTTGTGATGGTTCCAAAGAGAGGTGATCCAAAAGAATGAGGAAATCATCAAACAACATCACTAATACCACATGCAAGTAAAATTTTCTGAAGATAATTTTAAAACAGCTTCAGCAGCACATTGACAGGGAAACTGTCAGCTGTTCAAATTGGGTTCAGAAGAGGATGTGAAATGAGGGATATCATTACTTACATCAGATAGATCTTGGCTGAAATAAGGCTTTTGACTGTGTGGATCATGGCAAACGATGGATAACATTGCAAAGAATGGGTATTCCAGAATACCTAATTGTGTTATGAGAAATCCGTACATAGAATAAGAGGCAGTCAGTCATTGGAACAGAACCAGGGGATACTGAATGGTTTAAAATCAAGAAAGTTGTGTATCAGGGTTGTACTCTTCTACCATATGTATTCAATCTGTATACTGAGCAAATAATCTGAGAAGCTGGATTATATGAAAAAGAATTTGGCATCAGGATTGGAGGAAGAGTCATTGATAACCTGCAATATGCTGATGACATACCTTGCATGCTGAAAGTGAAGAGAATTAAAAATACTGATGAAGACTAAAGACCACAGCCTTCAGTACGGGTTGCACCTCAATGTAAAGAGAAAAAAAAAAAAAAGCAATATCTACCTGGACCAATAAAAAAACATCATGGTAAACAGAGAAAATATTGAAGTTGTCAAAGATCTCATTTTGCTTGGATCCACCATCAACTCTCATAGAAGCAAGAGTTAAGAAATCAAACAATTTATTGCAGTAGGCAAATCTGCTTCACAAGACCTCTTTAAAGTGCTCAAGAGCAAAGATACCAGTTTGAGGACTAAGGTATACCTGACCCAATCCATGGTATTTTCAATAACCTCATATGCATGTGAAAGTTGGACAATACGGAAGACCGTAGAAGAATTTATACATTTTAGTTAAGGTGTTGGAAGAGAATGTTAAAAGTATCATTAACTGTCAGAAGAACAAATAATTTCTGTGTTGGAAGACGTACAGCCATAATGCTCCTTAGAAGCCAGAATGGTGAGATATTGTGTCTCATACTTAAAATGTGTTATCAGTAGGGACAAGTCCCTGGAGAGGGTCATCATGCTTGGTAAAGTGGAGGGTCAACAAAAAAGAAGACCCCCAAAGAGATGATGGAAGTGTCCGCTTGACTCAATACAGCCTAACAACTGTGAGGATGGAGCAGGACCAGGCATGTTTTTATTCTGTTGTTCCTCGGATCACTATAGGTCGAATCTGACTTGACAACACCTAACAACAAACACAACAAATATGGGCAAAATACTGAATGAGATGCAGAATGCATCAAAAGAAGTTAGATGGAATACACAAAGTCACTATACCAAAAGAAATAGTTGATGTTCAACCATTTAAAGAGGTAACATATGAACAAGGGCCAACAACAACAACAACAGATCAGGTGCACCTTAGTTTTCAAAGTGACATCTTTGCCTTTTTAACACTTTAAATCCGAGAAGCTGGATTATATGTAGACTGCAGCACCCAGACTGGAAGAAAACCCACTGACCACCAAGAATATGTTGATGATACAATCTAGCTTGCTGACAGTGAAGAGGACTTACGGCACTTACTTAGGAAGATCAAAGACTACAGCCTTCAATGTGGAGTACACCTCATCATGAAGAAAACAAAAATCTTCACAACTGAAACAATAAACATTATAATAAACTGAGAAAAGATTAAAGTTGTCAAGGTTTTCAGTTTACTTGGATCCACCATCAGTACTCATGTGAACAGCAGTCAAGAAATCAAATGATAGATTTCACTGGGCCTATCTGCTGCAAAAGCTTATTTTTGTTTTAAATAGCCAATTGACTTTTTAAAAGAATTTTCTATTTACTCACATATTTGCTATGCTGGCACTTTAGACTCCTTTGTAGCTCCCAGTTTTTATTTAGTATCATTTTCTATCCTCCTGCAAGAATTTCAGAACCATTTCTTAAAGTCTAGCTATGCTGTTGACCGATTCTCACAGCATTGGTTTTTGTGAAACAATTTGCATTTCATCTTCATTTTTAAAAGCTAATTTTACCTGGTATAGAATTCCCTGTTGACAGCTTTTAAGTTGTCATTCTATTGTCTTCTAGCTTGTTTGTTTTTGATAAGAAGCCTGTGGAATTCTTGTCTTTGTCCCTATTTACCTAATGTATCTTCTTTTCTCTAGCTGTAGCTAGGATTTTTCTCTTTGTAATCAACAATTTGATTTTGACATCAGTTAGTGTGGTTTTGTGTTTATACTATTTGAGATCCACTGAGCTGCTTGGATCTGTTTTATAGTTTTACAGTTTTCATTAGATTTGGAATTTTTTCAGCTACAGAAGAGGACTTGAAGCACTTGCTGATGAAGATCAAAGACTAATTCAGTATGACTTACAACTAATACAGTATGAATGTAATGCGTCTTTTCTGTGACGCATGTTACTTTATATTAGACTTCTTGAGAATGTCCCACTTGTCATTGAAATTGTTCATTGATGCATTTCTCCAACAATGGTTGGATTTTATTCTGACAGTGAGTTATTTGCCGATCAGCTTGATCTTTTCAAGGCTTGTTTTTGACATTTTAAAGACAGAGGGAGGTTTACTTTACTCTATGGTTAGCTTAGCTCTACTACTAAGATACTGATTCTTATTGGCAACTAGTGAAGGGCCTGTGTTTCTGGTGACATTTCTTTGTTCTGGCTGGTGGGAAATCAAATGTATTCCCTGTCCTAAAATTATCCAGCAGTGCCAGCTGCTCCTTGGAGACCCTATACAGGGTCGCTATGGGTCGGCACTGACTCGACGACACTTCACAATAACAACCACCATTAATATTGTGTGCAAGTAAAATTTTGCTGAAGATAATTCAAAAACGTTTGCAGCAGCACATCAACAGGGAGTTTCGAGAAATTCAAACTAGATTCAGAAGAAGATGTGAAATGAGGGCTATCATTGCTAACATCAGGTGGATCTTGGCTGAAAGCAAAGAATACCAGAAAGATGTTTACCTGTATTTTATTGACTGTGCAAAGGCATTTGATTGTATGGATCATAACAAACTATGGATAACATCGCAAAGAATGGAAATTCCAGAACACTTAATTGTGCTCATGTAGAATTTATTCATAGTCCAAGAGGCAGTTGTTTAACGGAACAAGGGCATGCTGCATGGTTTACAATCAAGAAAAGTACACATCAGAGTTGTATTCTTTCAGCCTATTTATTGAATCGGTATGCTGAGCAAATAATCCGAGAAACTGGATTATATGAAGAACATGACATCAAGATTAGAGGAAGCTCATTAACAACTTGCAATTTACAGATGACACAACCTTACATGCTGAAAGAGAAGAGGACTTGAAGCACTTGCTGATGAAGATAAAAGACTAATTCAGCATGACTTACAACTAATACAGTATGAATGTAAAGAAAACAAAAAAATCTTACTATGGGACCAATAAAACACATCTTGATAAATGGGTTACAGGTTGACGTTCTCAAAGATTTCACTTTACTTTGATATACAATCAGTGCTCATGGAAGCAGCAGTCAAGAATCAAAGAAGCTATTGCAATGAGCAGATCTACTGTAAAAGACCTCTATCTTTAAAGTGTTAAAGAAAAAAGATGTCATTTTGAGGATCAAGGTGCATCTGACTCAAGCTATGATATTTTCAATTGCCTCACATGCATGTGAAAGCTGAAAAATGAAAAAGGAAGACCAAAGAATTGATGCAGAACCAGGCAGTGTTTCACTCTGTTGTTCATAGGGTCACTCTGAGGCAGAGCTGACTGGACAGCATTTAATACCAATGGCTATTGAACTTTTTATGAATATGAATATATATGAATTTTTAAAGCTCCCTTAAAGATACAATGGCATATACATATATATATTTATGAATTTAAAAGATAATAATAGAATTTTCCATAACTTTTTGAAACCCTCTCTATAGACCTTTGTAGGTTTTCTTGATATAAACCTTTTATACACAGAATTTAAAATTGTTATGACATCCAGTTTATTTTTTCTTTTGTTTCTCATGCCTTTAATCTTATATCTAAGAATTCATTGTCAAATACAAGGTCTGGAAGATTTACTCCTATGTTTTATTCTAAAGTTTTATGATCATCTCTTATATTCAGGTAATTGTTCCTTTTTTAAGTCAGTGAGTTAGGTTTTTTTTGTTTTGTTTTTTACACTGTCAGTTATAGCAATTTTCAATTTTACTCCCTGGCTAATTATATAAAATTATGTAATCAATTTGTTAGTTTGTTTCAGTTTTTCAAAGAATTAAAATTTAAGTGACTCTATAGATGTACTCATCTTTGTCTATACCTAAAATTGATTTATATTACAATAATTACTACAGATTCTATTCTATTATCACAGAGTTAATAATACATCTTGAGTATATGATGAAACTATTTTTAACACGTTCTTGCTTCCCATTTCTATTTCCCATATATAATATTATCACAACTTTCAGAAAGACTTACTGTATGATGGGGCTTTAAAAAGTTTTCAGAAAAATTCCATTATCTTTTTATTCTATTTTTTCTACAAACTTTAAAAATTCCCTCATATGCAATTCAGCTACATCTACAGAAGAATTGAAAATATGTCTATTGTAAGGAAATTCTCCTCTCCTTACATTTTCAGAGAATTGAGTTCAGGATGAAAGCATAACATGGGGACAAAATACTCTGAATAAATGCCTGGAAAACTTCATACCTCCAACCACTGTTTCTGAATTAGTCTGGTTCCCATCTGGGAGTTTGGCCTAGCTTTGGATCAATTCCAGAGAACCTATTTGATGTCAAGGTCATTGTAGCATTCCTGGTTGTCTAGAACTCCACAGTATACCCAAGAAATGGATTTTTGGATCATATTTAGAGGAAACCAGTCTCCCCCAAATTTTCTGAAATGTGAATAATCTTGGTTAGACAGGATCCCTGTGATTTAGTTGCATTTTTCACTGTATTCATAATTTTGATACTGAGTTGGAATAAAAACATTTTAGTACTAGACATTTAGAATTTGAATTAGAACGAAGATTATCCTCTGGTTTTCGGGGCATATTTTCATATCAAGGATAGTTCCCCTTCTTAAACAACATAAAAGATCCTGTAGCAATCAATAGTTTCACTACAGCAACATCAGTCATAAGCACAATACCTTAAGGAAGGAAGTCCCACTTTTTGCTGCATCTGAAATTCCTTTAAAAAGGCAGGGTTAATCCTTGCATCTCTGCTGATGTTATTTCTAATACGAATGAACTGATTAGGCTTATTCCTGCATTCCTTTAATAAGATACGGAAAGCATTTGCATTGTAAGTTAAGTAGCCAAGAGCACAGGAACAAGCTGCACGAACCTAAAAGAAGAAGAAATGATTCCTTCTTAACCATTTGTTCTTAGCACATTCAGTCTAGTATTCTTCACAGATACTCCATTTGAAAGTCTTTGTAGATATACAGAAACTACAAATATGAGTATGCATGTTAACCGATAGCAATCGATTCCAGATGAAAATGCAAGAGCCATACCTCTGGAAACGACTGTTAACTCCCATTGATGTTTTTGGGTGGTGGTTCTCAGTTCTGACTGCAGTTTAAATCACCTGTTGTTAAGTGTTGTAGAGTCAATTCTGACTCATGACAACCTTATGAGGATTTCTAAAGAGCAGCTGATGGATTTGAACCACTAACCTTTTGGTTAGCGGTTCAAAGCTCTATCCTATAGTGCTACCACAGGACTCCTTTTAAATCACCAGGAGAGTTTTTAATAAAATACCCAGATCCACCCAACTAAATCAGAATCTTATCACTTAAGAAATTAGTTAAGAAATTAGCCTTTTTCAAGGAATTTCAGATGCAACAAATTGGGGGTAGAATCTGGAATATATCAATATATATTAAATATACACAATATACACACACATATAAAAATTTTAAGTGCCAACGATGATTCCAATGTGTAACCATTGAGTGATAAGAAACTCATTGACTGTGTATTGGAATCACTTAAATAACTTGTAAATTACTTATGCCTGGATCTCATCCCTAAAAATTCTGATTTTTCTGGAGTGCAGCCTGGGCATGGGAATTTTCCAAAACTTTTCCCAGGGGATAGTATGGTTGCAAACTATTGGACTAAAGGAACAGAGTTGTTGTTGTTATGTGCCGTGGAGTCACTTCCGACTCATAGCGACCCTGTACAGGGTTTCTGACGCTGTAAATCTTTACGGGAGCAGAAAGCCTCATCTTTCTCCCGTGTAACAGCTGGTAGCTTCGAACTGCTGACCTTGAGGCTCGCAGCCCAATTCGTTACCACTACGCTACCAGAGCTCCTTAAAGGAACAGAGTAGAGAATGAAATTACACTAAACATAAGGAAAGCAACTCAGTTTTCCATGGCTATAAACAAAGAAATGCAAGTGACAGGTTGTAGGACTTAGGCAAAGTAATTATTTTTTTTCCTTTGAAGGAAGACTATGACCCTGGAGGAATTTAGTCGTTCCTAGGAAGTTTGTAGGTAATTTGATGGCTGGTGGCATAGATAAAGTCTAGATAATGCAAATAAACTAAGACCATGGCAAAGTCCCAGACGGTTGCCATTTTGGTCTTTACATTGGCTTTCAGCTGTTCTGTATAACTTTCGATCATCTCTGCCTAGTGCAGTGATTCTCAGTGCGCAGTCCCTAGAACAGCAATTTCAACGTTATCTGGGAACTTGTTAGAAAAGCATACGCTAGGGCCCACTTCAGGTGTGCTGCATAAAAAACTCTGGGAATGAGTCCCAGCCATCTGTAGCTTCAAAGGCCCTCCAAGTGATTCTCATCTTCTAAAGTGAAAAACAGTTTTAGGTCTTTGGCGAAAACTCAGAGGCAAACCACCTTCTCATACCCTCAACCTCTAGCCTTGTATGGCAGATGAGAAAAAACTGTGCTAGGAATTCTGCTTTTATCCAGTCCAGAATGTCTGCATAACCAATGTAGTTATATTAAATCTAACACCAGAATTGTAAGTGATGCTTTTTTAAAAAATTGTAGACTATTTGACCAGGCATTTATTATTTTAAACTGTAATTACAGTTGTATGAGGGGGCTTCAGACAGTTCTTGGAAAAATAGAACTGAAAGATAATGGAATTTTTCCAAGAACTTTTTCTTTTTCCAAGAAGCCCCCCTCAATTATACTGCTTTTGCAGTTAAACTCTAATTTTAACTCTTTTTAAGATAAAATAAATAAACATTTTTTTTGTGGGAACTAAAATTGTGAATGGAATGTAACTAATTAGTGCTAGAAAAATCAAATCATATAATTTTAAGTTAGTAAAATGAGTTATATATACAACCAGCCTGTGAAGGAATTAATCAACAGAAGTGAGAAAGAGGCAGATTACGTTTTTTTAGCATAGTAAATTTTAGAATTAGTTTTCTTTGTTTTTACCTCTTCTTTTTCTGAGTACAATTGGTAGCAGAGCCTTTGGATGGTCCCTAATGAGGTAAATGCTTCTGGAATACCAGCTCTAGAGTGAGCCAGGCTAGCTATCAAATTCCCTATAAATTAAACAAGAAAACAATGTTTGTGTTACTGAATTACATAAACTAATATACTGTGCTTAGGTCATTTGTGAATATAAAAGTGCCGAGAAAAACTATGTATATAGTAAATGTTCTCTAAAATTATGGTTTGATTTGCTGCCACAGACAGTAAAACTAAAAAGATTTATATAGGAGAGTCAGAGGTTTTCTTTGTCCCATGGTTCATAAAATAATTTTTTGAGGTTTTCAGTTTTTTCTGACTCTGAACAATTGTTGGTCAACAATGCTGAATGGTTGAAGAAATTTAATACGTCCTTTCTGCAGTTCAAATGACTTGATTTAAAATTCAAACAGTATATTGCTTATTGAAGTTCAAAATCACTGAAAATTCTTACCATAAAAAGAAATGTTTGGGAACTGAGAAAAATAAAATGACCCAACTGGGATTGGGGAAGGGGAGAGTCTAAGACTAAGCATCTAAGACAGAGGAGTAGACAGCGGGTTATAGGTCTCAAAGGTGGTGGTGGTGATGTGCCGTGAAGTGGGTACTGACTCATAGGGAATCTGTATAGTGTTTCTGAGGCTGTAAATCATCTTTCTCCCGCAGAACTGCTGACTGTGAGATTAGCAGCCCTACTCATGACCACTACGCTAAAAGAGCCAGCCTGCAACAGAATTCTCAGTCTCCCAAACTTTTGTGTGTCTAAAGCCTCTCCTGGGAACCATGTTAATTTGGACAATAAGCACATCAGTTATTTCCCAGTATATCCTAAGCCTGAATGTCCTACTTTGAGATATCCCAGACATGCATATGGCGCAGGAGGTGCCTATGACTTTGGAGCTAAAGGTGCAGCGAAAGCCCAGATAATATTTTAGATTCAATTCCCACCAGTGTGGGGAATTTAATATTTTAAAACTAATTGTTGTTATTGTTATGTGCCATGGAGTCAGTTCGGACTCATAAAACCCATACAGCATGGGATTTCCAAGGCTGTAAATCTTTATGGGAGCAGAAAGCCTCATCTTTCTCCCGCGAAACAGCTGGTAGTTTCGAACTGATGACCGTGAAATTAGCAGCCTGATTTGTAACCACTACACTAACACATCTCCTTAGAATGTGGTATAGTATAACTACATGTACTGTAGAATGCAATTTAATGAAAAGATATTTAATAATTTTTTAAGCATGAGATTTTTTAGCTAGCTAGTTTCCGGAAAATTTTATGCCATGTAAATATACCCCATAAAAATATAATTCTATGGCAGCATGGACAGTTTCCTTTGTTGACTATAGTGATCAATTTCAGTTGGAAAACAAAGCAAATAAGACCTTAGTTTTTAGTTTTGGCAGTAGTGGCATGGCTGTTGTTCTGACATTATTTTATGCTGCTTTGAAAGTAATAATTGAGTCAATTAACAAATATTGCGTTCTTGGTCACCTTCTATGTGTTAACTAGAGGGTTAGGTCTGGAGTGGATGTAGGTGCACAATAGCAATATGTCAAGAAGCTTGCTTTGTTATGTTCCATAGCAACACAGAACTCAAAGCTCTTAGCAGAATGTATTCAGTTAGTTAAAAGGAACCCAAACAGCAGTAAGTAAGTATAAATCTGCCGCTACTATTAAATAAATAACTCAATGTGCTAATTCTGTTGTTGGTACTTCACAGTTGGATTGTCATTTTATATCCTAGGAGAACCGAAGTTAAAAATAGCAGTTAGGAAAACAACATGACTATGTTCAAAGTTACTTAGCTTCTGGCCAGGGTGCAGACCCTCATCATTTCCTGTAGGCTTGCTCTGTAAACACTTAGATGAATTCATGCTTAAAAATCATGTGATAAAGTATACATTTATTATTTTACTATGGATAAGATTATGAAAAAAAATATTTAAAAAATAGCTTATGTAGATACAATTAGCTTTTTCCCTCTTAGTTAGTCCTTACCTGTCAAGATAATAGTACTGTTCTGATCTGAATACAGACTGTCAACTAAAATCGTAATACCTCTTGCAGACAAAGCAATGTGGTCCACATCTATAATGACTTTAGCTAATACAATGATCTGAAAACCAAAAAGAAAAAAAATATAGAATCATTGACTATCTTCCACACAGCTTCTTCAGTTAAGCTTTTTTAACTGTTGTTGTTATACATTTGGGGGGATGGGGGTAATTTGGTAGGATTCAATAGAAATAAGTGGCTGGAGGAGGGATTTAAGGTACTTGTTCCTTTCTGGTCATTGCAATGGCTGTAGTAGGCCATATTCATCCTATAATGTGTGCAACTTTGAAGCACTCAATTCATATAAAATACTTTCCCTAAAGAACACAGGGTAGAAAAAGAAGAGAGATAAGACTAAAAAGAACCCAGACCATATAGCTGTTACAGGGTTTAAGAATCAGTATGATCAGCTAAAAATCTGAAGTTAGAAAACTTAACTTAAATACTAAAATGTTTCCCTACTTATTTCCTTGTAATATGGGAGTGATGAAAATAAACTACCTGCCTGGTACCTTTACAGAGCTGTCATAAGCATCAAGTTAGATATAAAGGCCTAATGACTTTGAACTTGTAAAATTATATAAATTGAAGAAATCCTTATCACTAAAGAGTTTTTATGAGGTGGAAGGAATGGTGTGTGAAATACATGTTTATTCTGTAAATTAGGTAACCTGTTTCTAGACCCACAAATGTTTATAATTTTCAAGTTTTCATCAATGATATGTATTTGTCAATTTGAAGTTTTAAACATCGATTTTATACCTGAAATGCTGCCATTGCCTTCTCAGTTTCAACACTTGACTCAAGAAAAGGTTCAAAAATAGATATTGTCATTGTTCCACTTTCCAGTATTAAATATTGTTGAAAGCGATTATTGAAAGCAAAAAGGGTTAATGCATAGCCTGCTCTTAAACGAATATCCTATAAATAGGAGACACATGCATTACCGTTAGTTTGTTTACTTTCTCATGTTTGCCCAACATTATAGATTTTGAATTCTTGCTCACTAAATTATATTCTATTTTTTATTTCTGAGCCTTACATTTGACATTATTTGAAAAACAGATAACAAAGTTACTCCAGAATGTTATTGAACAAAAGCAAAATAAAGAATTAGATATTATCAGGGAGAAGGAAAACATTTTAACTCTCAAAAGAAAATGTTAGGTTCTTGATACGCAAATGAATACCTTAATGGGAATATCATTAACTCACAATATTTTGCTTTGACATAGATTTATTTTCACTTCAACATTTCAAAGTACAGTTGATAAAAATCTCAGATCTTCCCCTTGAGTAATGTTCTGTGTATGGAATTTCATGCATGTAAGATGATGTATACTGCTCATTAAAATAAACTCATTTATAAAATTCTACTGTACTATGCTCTAAGGAGTAATAAAATAAAATAATTTACTTTCTAAGTTTGCATTTTAATATTCTCAGACTAGGTAAACAAGAAAAATCAGTTCTGCTAAAACTGTACAAGTATTGTAGATCTTCCAGAAAGATCCAAAATATAAAATTGTGTCCTTATCATTTTATTTGAACATTGTAGTACAGAGAGAGCACAAGATTGTATAAGAAAGAGTTTTCTTCTGAAAATATTAATCATTATATAAAAATGCTATGTGTACATATTGAAATCTTTAAAGATTAAATATCGTAATGCCTGAGATTTTAATTCAAAAATAATATAAGGAGAATGAATGATGATATAGATAAAATAAGATTGGCTATCAGAAATTGATCATTGTTAAAATTTGGTGACAGGTATATTTAATTTTAGTATGCTACTCTTTCTCAGGGTCGTCGTGTAGCACTGTAGGATAAGCACTGGACTGTGCTCCTCAGGTTGATGGTTCAAACATACTAGCTGCTCCTTGGAAACCCTATACACAGTCGCTATGAGTTGGAACTGACTCGACATCACTTCACCACCACCACCACAATGCTCTCTAATTCTATATATGACGGTACTTCAAAAATTTCCTTGGAAAAAGTGAATTAAAGATGAAAAAAAGGCCAAGACACTTTTTAAAGTGATGATACCAGCCATCTTTAAAGATCTGAGGGTCCTGGAAATCTAGCCGTTTTTTCATACATTATTTACTGAAGAAAAATGGGAGATTTTTTGTTTTAAAGATTAGGGAACAAAAAGAAGTAACAAGGAGCCAAATCAGAACTTTAAGGTGAATACCTAATAATTTCCCATTGAAACTTGCAAAATTGTCCTTGTTTGATGAGAGGAATTAATAGGAACATTGGTGAGGCGGAGGAGGGACTCTTGTGAAGCTTTCTGGGGTGTTTTTCTGCTAAAGCATTGGCTAATTTTCTCAAAACATTTTCATAATCAGCAGATATTATTGTTCTTTGGCCCAGCAGAAATTCAACAACCAAAATGTATTGAGCATCCTCCAAAATGATTGCTATAACCTTTGCTCTTGATCAGTCCATTTTTGCTTTGACTGGACCACCTCCACCTCTTGGTAGCCATTGCTTTGATTGTGCTTTGTCTTTGGCATCATACTGGTAAAGTCGTGTTTCACCTCCTGTTACAGTTCTTTGAAGAAATGCTTTAAGGTTTTGATCCTACTTGTTTAAAATTTCCTTTGAAAGCTTTAGTCTTGTCTACAGCAGGGCGCAAACATTTTCTAACCTGTCTGTAATAGTTAGGGTTTTGTGTCAACTTGATTCTCTTTTCCTCTTCCACTGGGGACCTGGCACTCTACAATTGCAAGATAATAAACTTCTATATATATATATACATATATATATGTTTCCCTGGTTTTGCTTCTCTAGAAAACCCAGCCTAAGACACTGTTAAACAGAGAGTTTGTTCAAATTTAATTTTTCAGTTAGAATTGTGTAAACTGAACCATTTGAGATTTATGTCGTGTTGACTATTGCTTCTACTGCTAATTGTCTGTCCTTTTCAATTAGGGCACAAACAAGATTGTTTCCTTGCTAGTTGATGTGGATGGCCTGATACTGCAGGCTTCATTTTGTCCTTGCTTAAAATGAGTTATCCATTTGCAAACTTTGATTTCTTTGGGATATTTTCCCCATACTTTTTGTAAAGAACCAGTAATTTCACCACTTTGTCACCCAAGCATCACCAAAAATTGTTTCTTCTTGCTTCAATTTTAGCAGAATTCATATTACTCGGATAGTGGTTCTTTTCAAACTTACGTCTTATTCTTCTTAGTGCCTCCAATTAGATGCTGTTCAGATATGTTTCAACAAGTTAGTATGAGTTTATTTTGGTGCATAAAATTTTGAAATTCATGCACAGTTTTCTCATAATACACTTCCATTAACACCTTTGTATGTTTGAAATTTTTCATATTAACAATTATCACACAGACACACGTGTGTGTCTGTGGCTAAATGGCTTTTCAATAAAGGTACACTTTTTTTTTTATGTTTTATTGTGAATTATGTGATAGTCCACCGAGCTCGGCAGATTCAAAAGTATGCAGTTTCTTACTTTTGCTACAAGTTCCACAAGCTATAAGCCTTTGAACCTTTTAAATATTCCTATCTCTGTGGTTCCAAGTTTTGGAGCTCTGTCCTGGATCTGTTTTGCTTGGTAGTCTGTGGTATTTCTGATAACAAACGTCACTGCACCTCCACCCTAGCCGCCACCAAGCCCCGCCTCCAATAAAGGTACACTTTTGTCCCAACTTATATTTAATAATGAAGTTGTAAACTCCCTTAAGCACACACACACACACACACACACAGACACTGAAATTCCTCCTTTTGACTACAGTATGTTGAGGACAGTATGTTTCATTTATTCAGATTAATGGTACCCCTTCTGTTTTATTTCCAGTTACAAGTGGAAAAAAACACAAATTCAATTATAAAGAATGTATCTTATTCTTTGGACATAGGCAACTGTGATGAAAATAGTAACTTACCTTTGGGTTAGATGTTTTCAGATAATGTCTAAATAATTGTGTTTAAAAATGTCTCCATGCATGCTTTCTTGCCCCACACAATATCCCTGAATTTAGTTAGAATAATCAGACACATGGCAATCTCAATAATGATTAATATAGTATGCTAATAACAAGGTGATCTAGCATGCAATCTAGTACAGATCAAAATAAAATCTCATCAGCACTGCTGTCTTATATGAATCAACATAACAAAAAAGGGAAAAGCAAGAATGTGTCCCTTTATAAATGGCACTTTCTTCTTGTACTTTATGGATTAATGTTTTGATTGGGAATAAAGTATTCAGGTGGAATTCTAAGAATCTCACATCATCTCAGGAATTCTAAGGGGGAAAATTGATGTTACCCACCTATGTCTCTTAAGACAAAACCTTTCTGAGTGGCATTTTTTTTTAACGTTTCAAAGTAACGAAGGCATATTTTTCTAGTTATTAGTAATTTTTGGAGTCCTGGTGCGGAGCTGTGGGTTGATGCACCAGACTGCAAAGCCGTTTGAACTGCAAGGTCGGTGGTTCATGCTCACCAGCTTCTCCTCAGAAATTCTATACAGGGTCGCTATGGGTCTGAGCCGACTCAACAGCAGCACTTAACAGTAATTATAAAACAATTATATTGTAAAGTGAGTGCTGGGTAAATACTGAAAACTTAGTGAAACTGGCTACAGTATAAGTAAATCAAAGAGGATGTTTTAGGAGGTGCTATGGAGTCCTCTTGTTGTGCTAAAGGATCAGCACTGGACTTTGAACCACACAGTCAGCAGTTCAAACCCACTAGCTGCTCCTTGGAAATCCTATTCTGGGTCTAGTTAGAACCCACTCGATGGCACTTACCAACAACATGGATAAAGTTAATTGGACCTGAAGACCAGGTGGATTTATCTGGAACACCATCACAGTACCAAACCAGCACAATCTGGCTATACTTGCCCTCAAACCTATTGCCATTGCATCAATTCTTACTCATAGCAATCCTATAGGACAGAGTAGAATTGCTCTCTAGAGTTTGAAAGATTGTAAATCTTTACTGAAGCAGACAGTCTCGTCTTTCTCCCATAGAGAATCTGATGGATTTGAATCTCTGAACTCGTGGCTAGCAGCTCAAAACTTAAACCACTGCATCACCAGGGCTCCCCTTGCCCGCAGAGGATCATTATGTTGCATACAGGTCTGTGCACCCTGTCCACCGCTTGCCCACTCCCACGTGGGTTCTCAGAGTCTTAGGACCTTTGAGTCTCTGGGACTCCTTATCGTCTCTAATCTTAACTTCAACTCGTACTATACAAAGTACCAACTGGCCACAGGAAAGGGAAAGAGGTGGGTTGTCTGATAGCAGAGTATAGCCTTAGCTGGAGTAAAGAAGAGTAGTCAACAGAAAGGAACCAAAGCAAGGTCATCTTGTGTATAGAGGTGAGGTAGAGAGAAGTGGCAGAGTTGCAGTAGGCCTCGCTGACCTATTTTTACTTGTTTTCCATGTAGGTTTTGCATGATTGTTATGGAGACCTATATTAGATAAGTTAGTTTGTAAAGTGGCTTGCTCTGTTTCAAAATGAATCCTATAGCTTGACTACTTCCACAAGCTAAAATCAGATAAAAACTGGAATCAGAAATCTGCTTATATCCAGTCAAGAACACTAAAAGTTAATCTTGAGAAAGGACAATTTTCCTTTCATTTTTTCCTAAATTTCAACTGTCTATGCCATTTACCTGTTAGTTTATCTACGTACTAAGAGTGGCTATACCCACTGGTTACTTATTTCCCCTTTAAATCCACTATGATTTATGGATGCGAGAAGAGGACACGTTATTTCTGGTTAATAAAACTGCTCCAACAATACATTTATAATTAATTGTTGTTGTTGTTGTAAAGTGCCATCAAGTTGATTTTGACTCATAGAAGTCCTGTATAGTGTTTCCAAGGCTTCAGATCTTTGTGGGACCAGAGAGCCTCATCTTTCTACCATAGGGCAGTTGGCAGATTTGAAACAAGAACCTTGGTGTTGCAGTCCAGTACTTATCGTATACAGACATCACACTCACTTATAATTGATTAGGTTATAGGTTTTTAAATTGATTAAATAAGAGTAGCATAACAGTGACTCTAAAATAGTAGGGCACATTTTACCTGGCTAGTCAAAACCATTCTCACTATTCTACAATGCATAATTTATTCTAGTTTTATAGTATGATATTTAAATTATAATTGTTAAAACACATAGCTTATTATATTTTTTTGTAGACAAGGCATGGCTAGGAGTTTTAGAAATCTGGATTAATTTACTTAATTTTCATTCCAGTCTAGTCATTCATTCAGTGACATATTTAATTGCTAAACATCTATCTCTACTCTTCTAATTTAATGAACAGGTATGTGTTATCTGAAGTCTCCAACAATAGGTTTAATTAAGGGCTCCAATAGAGTCATTACTTCCTTTGCATCCTGGCTATTGATGTTAGGTGCCATTGAATTGGTTCCAACTCATAACAACATTATGCACAACAGAAGGAAACACTTTCTGGTCCTGAGCTATCCTCACAATCATTGTTAAGTTTGAGCCCTCTGCTGCCGCCACTGTGCCAATCCGTCTCATTATGGGTCTTCCTCTTTTTCCCCTGACCCTCCACTTTACCAAGCATGATATCCTACTCCCTGGATTGGGCCCATCTTTTACTATATTTGAAGTATGATAGACTAAGTATCACCATCCTGGCTTCTAAGGAATATTCTAGCTGTACTTCTTCCAACATAGATTTTTGTTGTAGCACTGTGGGATAATGCACTAGACCACAAGGTAGATTTGAACCACAAGGCTGGAGGTTCAAATTCACCAGCCACTCCTGGAAATCCTATACAGGGTCGCTACAAGTCAGAACTGACTCGATGGCATTTAACAACAACAGAAATCCATGGTACTTTCAATATACTTCTCTAACACCATAACCTAAATGCATCAATTCTTCTATATATTCCTTATTCGTTGTCCAACTTTCACGTGCACATGAGGCTATTGAAGATACCATGGCTTTGGTTAGGTGCACCTTAATCCTCAAACTGATGTCTTTGCTCTTGAAGACTTAAAAAAGTTCTTGTGCAACACATTTGCCTAATGTAATATTTCATTTGACTTCTTGACTGCTTGATAGTGGATTCAACCAAAATTAAGTCTTTGACAACTTTATTATTTTCTCCATTTATCACGATATTATTTATTGTTCCAGTGGTGAAGATTTTTGTTTTCTTTACTTTGAGGTGCAACCCGTATTGAAGACTGTGGTCTTTGATTTTCATCAGTACGTATTTTAAATCCTCTTCACTTTCAGCATGCAAGGTTGTATCGTCTGCATATTGCAAGTTGTTAATGAGTCTTCCTCCAATCCTGATGGCACATTCTTCTTCATATAATCCAGTTTCTCAGAATATTTGCTCAGTGTACAGATTGAATAAGTAAGGTGAAAGGATACAATCCTGGCATACACCTTTCCTGATTTTAAACCTTTCAGTGTCCCCTTGTTCTCTTCAAACGACTGCATCTTAGTCTATGGACAGGTTCCTCATGAGCACAGCTAAGTGTTGTGGAATACTAATTTTTCACAATGTTGTCCATAGCTTGTCATGATCTACACAATCAAAAGTCTTTGCATAATCAATAAACATCTTTATGTTATTCTTTCCCTTCTGCCAAAATCCATCTGACATCAGCAATAATAACTAACCATTGTTCAATATCCTCATCTGAATCCAGCTTAAACCTTTGGCTGTTCCCTGTCACTGTATTGTTGCAGCCATTTTTGAATTATCTTTAGCAAAATTTTACTTGCATGTGATATTAATGATATTCTCCAATGATTTCCACACTTTATTGTGTCACTTCTCTTTGTAATGGGCACAAATATGGATCTCTCCCAATCAGTTGGCCATGTAGCTGTCTTCCAAATTTCTTAGCATCGATGAGTGAGTGTCTCCTATACTCTATCAGTTTGTTGAAAGGCTTCCATTTTTATTCCTTCAATTCCTGGAGCCTTGTTCTTTGCCAATGCCTTTGGATTTCCTCCTTCACAATCATTGGCTCTTGATCATAATGCTACCTCTTGAAATGGTTGAACATAGAGTATTTCTTTCTTTTTGGTTCAGAGACTCTGTATATGCCTTCCTTTTTTTTTTTTTTTTTAAAGCTTTTTACATCATTCAATATTTTTGGCCCATAGAATCCTTCAGTATTTCAACACGAGGCTTGAATTTCTTCTTCAGTTCTTTCAGTTTAAGAAATGCTGAGCATTCAGTTCTTCCCTTTTGGTTTTCTAACTTCAGATCTCTGCACATCTCATTATAATGCCTGACTTTTGTCTTATTGAGCTGCCCTTTGAAATTTTCTGTGCAGCTCTTGTACTTCCTCATTTCTTCAGTGCCTGTATGTTGGAGAGCAAGTTTCAGAGTCTCTTCTGAAATCTGTTTTGGTCTTTTCCTTCTTTCTTCTTAAGGACCTTTTGCTTTTAGCTTGTATGATGTTCTTGATGTCATCTCACAAATCATCTGGTCTTCGCTCATCAAATCTGTTCTTGAGAAAGTCTCTAAATTCAGGTGGGATATGTTCAAGATCATATTTTGGCTCTTGTGGACTTATTTTAATTTTCTTAAGCTTTAGCCAGAACTTGAATATGAGCAATTGATGTTCTGTTTCATGGTCTGCCCCTGGCCTTGTTTCCAACATCTTCTTTCCAATGATGTAGTCAATTTGATTTCTGTGTATTCATTCTGGTAAGGACTATGTGTATAATTGTCTTTTATATTGTTTAAAAATGGTGTTTGCAATGAATATGCCATTGGTCTTGCAAATTCTATCACGCAATCTCCAGCATCATTTCTATCACCACGGCCATATTCTCCAACTACTGATCCTTCTTCTTTGTTTCTAATCTTTTCATTCCAATCATCATTAATTATCAATACATCCTGATTGCATGTTGGATCACTTTCAGACTGAAGAAGTTGTTGGCGTTGGTGGTGGTGGTTATGTGCCATGGAGTCGGTTCTGAAGAAGTTGGTAAAATTCTTCAATTTCATCATCACTGGCTTTAGTAGTTGGTGCATAAATTTGAATAATAGTGG
>NW_006408577.1:14164741-14186245 GCF_000296735.1 Chrysochloris asiatica | reverse complement strand
CTATAGAATTCTGTAGAAAACTTAATTACACAATGACTTTATTTCTCCCCATGACAATCCTCTGTCTCTCTCTAAAATCTTACAAAATTTGAAGAGACATAGCTAACAATTTTCTTGCCTGATTGCTAAATGCACTGGACACAGTGCAACACTCCTGGGTTGTTTTGTTGTTGTTGTTAAGGGTCATCGAGTCTGTTCCAACTCATTGTGACCCTTTGGAGGATTTCCAAGAAAGAGCTGATGCATTTAAAGCACCAACCTTGCAGTTCTCAGTTCAGTGCTTATTCTAGCATGGCAGGTAGAGCGGTAGCAGTCCACAAAATGTTCCATGACAGGATTATGGAAACTGAGAATAGGCAATTAAAAGATACCACTCTTCTACAATTGAATATGGAGGAATAAATGTAGAAGGAAGAAGGGAAATTTTAAAAACACCAATAGGCAAAACCATCAGAGTAAAAATTATTACAGGTGTCAGTGGATGCTAAAACAGGTGTCAAGAGTACAATGCATAACAGAATATTTGCATAGTCTAAATGTGTCTTCTCCTAATATATCTGCTAACTAAAAAAGGGGAAATGGTAATTTTATAGTGGTGACATATAACAGACACCACTTTAAACAAGTAATCAAAGTTAAATTTACCTATAATAAGATACATTAACATCATGGATTCTCTGATAATATGCACTGGAAAGGGCACAGCATCACTTCTGTGGTATTCTTGCCAAAATTGTATAACTTTAATTAAATCATGAGAAAACAGCTTATAAACTCAAATTATTCTAAGAAAATAACTAGTCTGGGCTGGTTGAACACGTCAAAATCATGAAATACAAAGAAAGACTGAAGTTCACAAATTGATGGATACTTAGAGACATGACTTAAATGCAATGTAGTATTCAGAAACTGATGATATTTAAATATGGTCTGCAGATAATTAATAGTATTGAATCAATGTTAATTTCCAGGTTGATATTTGGGAAACCTAGATAAAAGAACTCTAAGATCTCTACTATTTTTGCAAATTTTTAGAAAGTCTAACTTTATTTCAAAATAAAAAGATGCTCTTAATTTTCTGTAACTATCTCCCTATAACAAATTTGGATGGGAAACAACTACAAAAGTACCTTTATCACAATATTTTGAGAAGCATCACTTTAGGATTATTGTTGTTGTTGTTGTTAAGTGCCATCAAGTCGGTTCCGATCCATAGCGGCCTTGTTTAGGGTTCCAAGGAGATGCTGGTGAGCTTGAACCGTTAACCTTGAAGTTCAAATGGCTTTGCAGTCTGGTGCATTAACCCACAGCACCACTAGGTGCCGTTAAATTGGTTCTGACCTGTAGTGATCCTATGCACAACAGAACAAAACATTACCCAGTCCTCCTATATCCTCACAATTGTTGTTATGTTTGAGTCCATTGCTGCTGCCACAGTGTCAATCCATCTCCTTAGGGGTCCTTCCTCTTTTTTGATGAGCCTCCACTTAACCAAACAGTGTTCCACTGCTATTCATAAGCTTTTCAGTGAGTAAAGATTTTTTGTAACATATCAGACAAGGGACAAATCTCTAAAATTTCTAGAAAAACACCTCTACAAGAAAAAGACAACCATTAAAAAATGGGCAGAGGAATCTATCAGACACTTCACCAAAGAAGACATTCAGGCAGCCAACAAACATATGAAGAAATGTCCACAATCATTGGAGAGATGCAAATCAAAACAACAATGAGATATCATCTTGCCTCAGCATCAATAGCAAAATAATTTTAAAACACACAGAAAACAGCAAATGCTGTCAAGGGTGTGGAGAGAAAGGGACCTTTCTACATTGTGGGTGGGACTGTACCGTGTTACAACCACTGTGGAAAACTGTATGGTGCTTCCTCAAAAAGTTGAGATAGAAATACCATATGACTCAGCAATCTCTCTACCTGGTATATATCCACAAGAAATAAGAGCCAGGACACGAGGAGATATATACATGCCAATGTTCATTGCAGCATTATTCACAAGAGCAAAAAGGTGGAGACAGGCTAAATGCCCATCAATGGAAGACTAGGATAAACAAACTTTTGTACATACACACAATGGAACATTATGCAATGTTGAAGAATAACAATGACATTGCAAAGCACCTCATAACATGGATGAACCTGGAGGACATTATGCTGAGTGAAATAAGTCAATCACAAAAGGACAACTGTTCTATGAGGTCACAATTGTAAAAACTCAAAAAAAGGTTTTCACACTAAAAGAAACATATTTTGATAATTACCAGTGGTGGAAGGAAAGGGAGAGGAATTCACTGGCTAGGAGGTAAACACGTTATCTCAGATGATTGTTGTTGTCGTTAAGGGCTGTTGAGTCGGTTCTGACCCATAGTGACCCTCATAGGGTTTCTGAGTAGCAGCTGGTGAGCTTGAACCACCAACCTTGTGGTTCAAATCAACTTTGCAATGCAACACATTAACCTGTAGTGCCACAGTGCTGAGGAAGGCAATATATAAGGGAGATTGGCAGAAGAATGATGAAGACAGGCAAAGACACTGGGAGGTATGTAAGGGCTAACGGGGATAGAGGTAAATACACAACTATGGAACAACAAAATTTGTGGATAGATACATGGACAGATACCTAGACTGAACAGGTTTTGGAGGAAGAGTTAGAGGACACCCTCAAAATATAAGGCTTTGAAAGAGGATATTTGTACATGGGTATTCACCTGTCATGCAAAAACAACTATGAATGTGGTAGAGTGTATATCAGGCAAAATGATAAAATCTTAGATATTATCAAACATCTTATGACAATGAGTGGCTGGACCTGGGGGCTCAGGACCAAAGTTTCAGGGGACACCAGGGTTAACTGGCATAACTTAGTGTACAAAGATAATGTTCTAGATCCTTCTTTGGTAAGTAGCATTTGGGATTTTAAAAGCTCAGCTATTGGTGATGATGAGTGATGAGAATTGGAGATACTTGGAATCAATCAGTTCAACGGACCTGTGGAAGTTGCAAACATCAGTCTCCACAACTCTCAAGTCAGAAGAACTAGATGGCACCCAACTACCACTACCATCTGCTCTGAAAGGGGTCACACTAGAAGGTCCTGACAGAGTGGGAGAATATGTGAAACAAAAGTCAAAATTATAAATAAAATTTTTTTCAAAAGGCTGGACTTACTAGCCATAAAGAGAATGGAGGAACCCAAGACTGTGGCCCTCAATCACACTTCAGGTCTAGAAAAGAACTCACCCTCCTGGCCCAATTTCAACCAAGCTGTGGTTAGGTATATCGGGGATATACAACAATACTAGTAAGGTATGCTCACCATGGAATAACCAACCATTCAAAAATCAAAAGGGCAATAACATTAACTAAGGAGAAAGTTGAGAAGAGATGGGAAGGTGGGTGGAATGGAAATAGGAACCACAGAGAGAAAGTGGACTAACTGTTGTTGCATGCAAGCACTGAGATAAAACTAAGTGTATTATTTGTTGGATACAAAACTGATGATCTTGCCTGTAAATCTTTACTCAATTCTTGTGAATTGATAAAAAGTGAAAACAACATTAAAATAGTTATATTTCAAAGATGAAATGGGACAACCATGAAAAATATATCAGTTGCCATCCAGTCAATTCTGACTGATGGTCACCCCATGTGTTTCAGACTAAAAATGTGCTCCATAGTGTTTTTTTCTGCTGTAATCTTTCTTATTGCTTTTCTTTTGGTGGCTGTAGGTTCCCTCTGTTGGTCTGTTTCTAATTGTTGTAGATGCTATGTTAATGTGTTAATTTTGGTCCTTTCTTCTCTTTGGATGTGTGCGTTTATTGCAATAAATTGTCCTCTCAGCACTGCTTTCGCCGTGTCCCAAAGATTTTGGTATGTTGTGTTTATGTTTTCATTTGTTTCTAGGAACTTTGTGAATTCACATTTAATTTCTTCTACTACCCAGTCACTTTTCAGCAGGGTGTTATTCCGTTTCCATGTATTTGACTTCCATAGTGTTTTCAGTGGCTGCTTTTTCAGAAGTAGATTGCCAGGACTGTCTTCTAAGGTAGACTTGAACTTTAACCTTTCAATTAGCATTTTAACTATTTGCACCAATCAGGGACTAAAGAAAAATATGGAGCAGAATCAAAGGAGCTTGGGTGGCACAGTAGTTAAGCCCTCAGCTGCAAATCAAAAGGTTGGTGGTTTGAATCCACTGGCTGTTGAGTGGGAGAAAGGTGTAGTAGTCTGTTTCCTTAAAGATTTACAGACTCAGAAATCCTACTGGGTAATTCTATTCTAAAGAGCTCTGGTAGCATAGCGGTTACGAATCCGCTATGGGTCGGAACCGACTCGACGGCACTTAACAACAACAACAATTCTATTCTGCATTGTTGTTGTTGTTATTATGTGCCATAGAGGGTCCCTATGAGTCAGAGCCCCACTCAATAGCAGCAGGTGATTATTGTATCATTTTAAATTAATGACTTACAATGATCTAATTTACATTTCTTAAATAAGGCATTTAAATATGACCATGAAGACTTGAAGCAATTTTGAGATTGCAATCTAAAAATAATTTTCTTCTATATTTACATTTTCTAAAGGTGTTACCTTATCTGGTGAGTGAAGAAGGTAAAGAACATCATCATACTTAAAACCTTCAGTTTCTTGTAATTTCTTCTGTAACAGATCATTCCCTAGGACAATGCATGCCAAGGAAAATGCCACTTCAACCTAAATTTATAGTTTTTGGAAATTAATTTAGTTTTCACTCATGCTTTACCAAATAACATATTTAACTGCATAAACATTTATATAGGATACATTCTCAAAAAGCCTGTTCTAAAACCCAGAAACCAAACCACTGCCATTGAGTCGATTTAGATTCATAGTGACTGACCCTGTATAGGATTTCTAAAATCCTATAAGGCTTTACCAGAGCAGAAAGCGGGCAGCTGGTGGATTCAAATTTCTGACCTTCTGGTTAGCAGCCCAATAAATAACCCACTACACTACAGCTGTTATTGTTATTAAGTGCTATTGAGTAGGTTCTGACTCATGGTGACCCTATATAGGGCTTCAGAGGAGTGCTTGGTGGGTTTGAACTGCTGACCTTTCAGTTAGCAGTCCAGTACTTATTCTACAGCACCACACCAGGACTCCTAGAAACATAAAAATAAACATTGTTTATTAGAGGGACTCAATAGAAGTTTTTAAAAATATTGTATTAAGCATTTCTATTAAAACTTAGAAATTTGAAAAGAGTGATTGCAAAAATACTATGCTTATCATAAGACTCCCAAACTTGCAGATAGTGTGCATGTAACCTAGCTTGGGTGGCTTGCTGATCAGAACTTGATCAGATGAAGATAAAGAAGTTTGATACAGAAATCAAGAATAAATGAACCAGACTTTTGCTTATAAATGAAGTTATCCCAAATTCCAACCGAAAGAAAAGGATTCTTTATATCAAGGATCAAGCTTGCCTACTCAGTACACTGGATTGATGGGGATGGGCAACTTAGACTTCAGCTATCAAAATTGGGGGCTCTAAAGGCATGAAGTGGCTGGCTTATAAGCTTTCATGAGGGTGCTGAGTGTCAGAAAGAGGGGGATAAGATAGAATCCCAACTGCAGACTTTTCTTCCTGCCCAGATGGGTCTGGTGATGATGAGGATAGCATTTTATGATTCAATTGGGAGTAACTGTTATCGGGACTAATGGCAATAGTCACAACTGTAAATGTAGAAGAGGTGTAACTAAAATTGGAGAACAGTTAATCTGTCATTTCAGGAACAAAGGTCCCTAAGACCATCTAATAATCACCTGCTGATATTGAGTGGAAGAGCATGCGAGGAGTGAGGGATCCTAACCATAAAAGTGGTAACAACAGAGATGGTGGCAAAGGTGATGGCATAGAGAGACAGAGCAGCAGAGAACTATAGGCTCACAGACTGAGAAAGGCAGTGTGCCTGTGGGCAGGAGGCTGGCTTGCAAAATGTACTTTTTGGACATTTAAATGAATGTATATTTTCAATGTGGTATGTGTACATCAAAAAAAGGTAATAGAGGTAAATACCATTAGCTGATGGCGCATGGAGGGGACTGTAATCATCACAGTGATGTGCAGAATGTAAAATTGATGATCTGCCCTGTAAGCCTCCACTCAATTCATAATAAAGACTTTAAAAAAAATTACTATGCTTAATACAAAACTATGTTGTTGTTGTTAGGTACCATAGAGTCGGTACTGACTCATAGTGACCTTACGTACAGCAAAACGAAACACTGCCTGATTCTGGGCGAACCTCACTACTGTTGTCACGCTTGAGCCCATTGATGCTGCCACTTGGCCAATCCATCTCATTGGGGGGGTCTTTCTCTCTTTTTCTCTGACCCTCCGCCTTACCAAACATGATATCCTTTTCCAGCGATGGGTCCCTCCTGACAATATGTTCAAAGCATGAGAGACGAAGTTTGGCCATCTTGGCCTCCAATGACTTAGTTTGACTAAAAATGCTAGTATGTGTTTATGCTCTGTTTTAACAACTTTTAGAATACACTAAAAATACACACTTAAGCATATATGAATGCAAGCTGTTTGCCATGAAGCTGCATATTTCAAAATATGTGGCATTTCCCAAAATCTTATGAAATTTATGACTGCTTTGGAAGTCAGTGTAGTTTTTGCTTATAATAATTTAAGTCAAAATATTACACATACTTTTTCCTTTTGTTTCCCTTCTCAATTCATGTAATAAACTAATCTTTCAGAACTAAAGGCCATATAACTTATAATGCAACATTTTTCTGATAACAAATGCATTTCATTAAAAGAAACAGTGCTATATATACGAACATTATTTTATTTCCTCGTCTCCACAAGAGCCCATACAAAATTTTGAGGATAATATGTTGTTCTAACTTCTTTCCTGAACAGCTAGGAATTTCCTGAATTTATCAAAGACTCGGTAAAAGGCTTTGATTAGACATGAATTACTAGAAGTGAATGACTCTTCAATAACTCATATTAATTCTGTGTAATGTCCACACTTCATAACACTATTACTTCCAGCCAACACAGGCTGCTTTGTAAAAGGTAAGGCTGCTTTGATGGTGTTAACATGGACAGGACTCACTCATTTCTCAAATAAGAAATATTGCCACATAAGCCACACCCCCAATTATTTCATGCTTTTAATCATCAATATCTGAGCAGAGACAGAAAGAAATTCTGTGAATAGATTATCAAATATCTAACAAATAAAAACTTCTTAGATGAGTAATTACATAAGACTTTCTTGTCATCTTAGAAGAAGTCACATTTTGATGAAATTTACTACTATCTTATAGTTTATAGCAGTCTTTTTTTGTCTAAAAGAAACTAGGAGTTTGCTAAAAAGATTGAATATTTTTGTTATGCTTTTGGACTTGCCTAAAGATAAAAATTCTTAAAAAGTATTATTTATATGAATTTTCTGTCAGAAGACAATAAAATTGTATATATACCTTAATATTAGTAGAAGGGTGACTTCTTAGCAGTTGAATAAGTACTGGAAAGGCATTTTCCTCTACAACATATTGTTGACTAATGGGATTGCTTGTGTGGGCGACACCTGTAAGAGTCCATATGTCAGTGATGCAGTTGTTCCCCATTTTTAAAATGGGAAAGTCCAATGTAGCTTGCTATTTTTGGTTGATAAAGTGTCCCAAGTTCATAAATTAGAAAAAGAAATACTATTTGGACATGATTTTAATTGTCATGAATTAATTTTTTAAAGGCAAAGATGAATAAACATTAGAAGTATGAATGGCTTTCTATTAGTCACAAAACAAATTAAAAATGTCATGTTAATATAGAGTATTATTATTAATAATTATGCTAGTAATGGTCATTAATAGAAGAATTATTATGTGTGAGGCATACAAGCTTATAGTTGTTATTGTTTTCATTAAAAATTTACCTCAATAAAATTGTTTAGAGTAAATCAGCTAGCTATAGGTATTTCTGTATCCCTTCAATAACACACATTAAAACAATAGCATTGTTGTTGTTGTCGTTAGGTGACATCGAGTTGGTACCTGCCCATAGTGACCTTATGCACAGCAGAATGAAACACTGCCCGATCCTGGGCCAACCTCACTACTGTTGCCACGCTTGAGTCCATGGATGCTGCCACTTGGCCAATCCATCTTGTTGAGGGTCTCCCTGTTTTTCTCTGACCCTCCACCATAGTGGATTACAAACTGGGCTGCTATCTGCAGAACCATAAGAGAAAGATGAGGCGTTTTGCTCTTGTAAAGATTTTACAGCCTCAGAAATGCTATACATGGTCGTTGTGAGTCTGAACCAACTTGACGGTGCACAACTACCATCATCACCAAACATACTAAAAAGATTAGCTTACTATCTCTCTTTAAAAACACCCCCACACACACAACAACAACAACAACAACAAAAAGAAACAATTGCCATTGAATAGATTCCATCTCATAGCAGCCATGTATAGACGCCTATGTACATAGACCTCACCAGAAATAACACACAGAAATCAAGTTGACTATATCTGTGGGAAGAGTCAGTAGAAAAATCCCATATCATCAGCCAAAACAAGGTCAGGGGCAGGTCATGGAATAGACCATCAATTGCTCATATGCAGGTCCAGGCTGAGGCTGCAGAAAATTAAAACAAGTCCATAAGAGCCAAAATATGACCTTGAGCACATCACACCTGAATTTAGTGATCATCTCAAAAGATTTGATGCATTAGACACTAATGACAGAAGACCAGAAGAGTTGTGGGATGACACAGGAACATGATACAGGAAGAAAGTAAAAGGTTATTAAGAAGACAAGAAAGAAAGAAAGAAAAGACTGAAATGCTTGTTAGAAGAAACTCTGGAACTTGCTTTCCATCATAGAGATGCTAAAGCAAATGGAAGAAATGAGGAAGTAAAAGAGCTGGGCAGAAAATTTCAAAGGGCAGCTTGATAAGACAAAGTCAGGTATTATAATGAAATGTTCAAAGACCTGGAGATAGAAAATCGAAAGGGAAGAATATACTCAGCATTTCTCAAGCTGAAAGAACTGAAGAAAAAAATTTAAGCATCAACTTGGGATATTTAAGGATTCTATGAGCAAAAATAGAATCCTGGTATAGTGCAGTGTGGGTTAATGCAGTGGACTGCAAAGTCAGTTTGAACCACAAGGTCGGTGGTTCAAGCTCACCAGCCTCTTCTTGGAAACACTATACAGGGAGCTATGGGTTGGAACTGACTCGACTACACTTAAAAACAACAATATGAGCAAAAATGGAGACCTCGTGTGGCACTGTAGGATAAGTACTGGACTGCAGGGTTGGTTTAAACACAATGTTGGTGGTTCAAACTCACCAACTGCTCCTTAGAAACCCTACACAGGGTTGTTATGAGTTGGAACCAACTCGACGACATTTAACAGTAACAACAGCATGGGCAAAATATTGAATGAAGCAGAAATCATCAAAAGAAGATGGGAGAAATACATAGAGTCACTATACCAAAAAGAAATGGTCGATGTTCAACCATTCCAAGAGGAAACATATGATCAAGAGCCCATGGTACTGAAGGAAAAAGTCCCAGGTACATTGAAGGCAATGACAAAGACAAAGGCTCCAGAAATTGATGGAATACACAATGATATCTTTCAACAAACTGATGCAGCACTGGAGAGAGGCACTCATCAATGCCAAGAAATTTGGCTACCTGGCCAACTGACTGGAAAAGATCCATATTTGCACTGAATCCTGGGAGAGGTGATCCAACAGAATGCAGAAATAGTTGGATAATATCATTAATATCACATGCAAGTAAAATCGTGTTAATGATAATTTAAAAATGGCTGCATCAGTACATTGACAGGGAATTGCCAGAGGTTCAAGCTGGATTCAAATGAGGACATTGAACAGGGATATCATTGCTAATGTCAGATGAATCTTGGCTAAAGGCACTGAATATCAGGAAGATGTTTACCTGTGTTTTATTGACTATTCAAAGATTTTGATTTTGTGGATACTGACAAGCTCTTGATAACATGTGTGAAGAATAGGTATTCCAGAACACTTAACTGTGTTCATGAGGAACCTGTGCATAGACCAAGATGCAATCGTTTGTACAGAACAAAGGCACATGGAATGGTCTAAAATCATAAAAGGTGGGCACCTGGGTTGTATTCTTTTACCATACTCATTCAATATGTATGCTGAGCAAATAACCTGAGAAACTGGATTATATGAAAAAGAACATGATATCAGGTTTGGAGAAAGATTCATTATCAACTTGCAATATGCAGATGATACAATTTTGCTTGCTGAAAGCCAAGAGGACTTAAAGTATTTACTAATGAAGATCAAAGATCACAGCCTTCAGTATTGGTTGCACCTCAATGTAAAGAAACACAAATCCTCACAATTGGACCAATAAATAATACCATGATAAATGGAGAAAAGATTAAAGCTGTCAAAGACTTCATTTTGCTTGGATCCACTATCATCTCTCATGGAAGCAGCAGTCAAGAAATCAAATGACATACTTCATTAAGCAAATCTATCACAGAAGACCTCTCTAAAGTATTTAAGAGTAAAGATATCAGTTTGAAGATTAAAGTATGCCTGACCTGATCCATGGTATTTTCAATAACCTCATATGCATGTGAAAGTTGGACAATAAATAAGGAAGACCATAGTAGAATTGACACATTTGAGTTGGAGAAAAATCTTGTAAGTATCATGGATTGCCAGAAGAATATATAGGTCTGCTTTGAAAGAAAGTACAGCCAGGATGGCGAGACTTTGTCTCTCATATTTTGGCCATTTTATTAGGAGGGATCAGTTTCTGGAGAAGTACATCATGCTTGGTAAAGTGGAGGGTCAGGGAGAAAGAGGAAGACCTCAATGAGACAGACCCTTACATTGGCAGTAGTAAGGGCTCCAGCTTAGTAATATCTGTGAGGATGGTATTGGAATGGGTCGTGTTTTGTTCTGTTGTACATAGGGTCACTATGAGTTGGAACAGACTAGATGGTACCAAATAAAAACAGCGTAGGGTTTCTGAGGCTGTAAATCCTTACAGTAGCAGAAAGTCTCCTATCTTACTTCTGCAGAGCGACTGGTGGGTTTCAATGCCAACCTTATGCTTAGCAATCCAGTGCATATCCTACAGCCTATTTTATAACATAATACCTTAAATTGCAGGGTTAATCCCAATGAAGAAACACAAGTCATTGGAACAGAGAGACACAGAGGGGAAAACTCCCTGAGACCCTGCAGCTGCAAACCATGGAACACCTGGGACTACCAGAAGTTAGGAGAGATGAAAGAAAAAAACCAAACACCTTTTCCTCAACTCTTCAGACACAGCATGGACCTGCTGACACTTTGATTTCTGACTTCTAGCCTCTAGACTTTTGAGACAAAAATTTCTCTGCTTGTAAGCCACCAGTTTGATTGCAGTAAGTGATTCAGTTGTTGTTGTGAAGTGCCATCGAGTTGGCTCTGACTCATAGCAACCATGTATACAGTTTCCAAGGAGCAGCTGGGAGATACTAGGGGTATGTAAAAGTACCCTTGAAGCACAGAGAGGGATTGCTCACCTCAGAGGGAGTGGGGGAGCATATTAGGGAAATTACAAAGGGTGAAGATGCGGCAGGTAGGTATTTTAAAAACTAGTATTGTTAATGATGATGATGTGTCTGCACATGTGTGGGATGCAACTCCATGAGGCTGTGAAAAGAACTACAACAAGCAGTAAGCTGAACAATTCTCAGAGTTCATATGGGGCAAGGGATGGTTTGTGCTTTCTCTGACCAGAGTGTGTTGTTGTTATTGTTAAATGCCGTCAAGTTGGTTTGAGTCATAGCAACCCTGTAGGATTTCCAAGTAGCGACTGTGAATTTGAACCACCGACCCTGCAGTTCAAACCAACCTTGTGGTCCAGTGCATTATCCCACAGCGCCACATCAGGACACCTGGTCAGAGTGTAAAGACCTCATAATACAAGGAGCATTGGACAGAGACCTTAGAAAGGTATTATGTTAGTAGTAGTAAGTAGAGGTAAGTTAGTCACAGAGTAAAGGCTGTTTTAAATTTGCTATAACAAAGCTTAAAAGCTAGCTGCAAAAGGCTCAAACTGATAATTGCATGCCAGATGAAACTCTAACTCTCTTTAAAAGATAACAAACAAAATCCAGCAACCATCAATGTAAAATTTACAATAACCACATTCAATAAAAACTTCATATGAATGAATTAAAAATATTAACTACATAGGACAGATTTGGTATGATGTACAAAAACTATAAACTGGAAACTATAAAACATTATTGAGAGAAATAAATAACATGTAACCATGTTCATGTATCAGAAAACTCAATATTTTGAGAATATCAATTCCCCCACCCCCCAATATACTTATTGAAAGGAGCTCTGGTAGTGTAGTGGTTATGAATCGGGCTGTGGGCTGCAAGGTCAGCAGTTCGAAATGACCAGCTGTTCCGTGGTAGAAAGATGAGGCTTTCTGCTCCCGTAAAGATATACAGCCTTGGAAACCCTGTACAGGGTCGCTATGAGTCAGAACCAACTCCATGGCACACAACAACAACAACAACTCTTAAAAGGTTATTGATTGAATGCAATCAAAATACCATAAGGTCTTTTTGTAGAAACTGATAGGAGTCTTTAAAATTTTACAGGAGTAGAAGAATATAAGATATTTCTTGAAAGAAAGACCAGCAGAAAAAAAGCAGACTGGCTGTTAGAATATCAAGCAAGCTGATTGCCTTGTAGCCATCAAGGCAATAAAAGTCAGCTCCCTTCTTAGACTGAAACTCAAAGGTAACACATGAGTAGTCTAGTATGTTCATTGGTTACTTGTCTACTTGTGAGTGGAGGTGGGGAAAATGCAGCAATGAAGACACGGGCTGAGTTTGGCCGTGTTCCATTGACAGCCACTGACATGGAGATGAGAGAAAGAAAGGAATCGCTGACTTGTCCAAAGTTTAGGGAAACTTGTGAACTTCTAAGTCCATGGACACTTACCTAGTCATTGGGGGCTAGAGCTGAAAGTGAAGCGCCAGCTGGTCTGAAGTGGGGGGACATGTGCATGAACTCCCAAACTTTTAGATAGTACCCATTTGACCTAGCTTGGATGGCTACCAATGAAAACTCAACCAGATAATATAAAGAAATATGATACAGGGAGCAAGGGTAAAATGCTACAATTAATTTACTGCACCTTTGCTTATGGATGCAGTTGCTCAAAATTTCAACCAAAATGAAAGGATTCATATCATGGATCAAGCTTTCTCCTCAGTACACTGGGTTGATAGGAATCGGCAATTTAGTAGCTGGCTTATAAGCTTTCATGAGGGTGCTTAGTTTCAGAATGAGTGGGGTAAAGTAGAATCCCCTCTGAATAGTTATCCTCTTTTCCAGAAGGACTGGTCAAAGAGGATGGAGGATGATGGTTACAGGATTTTATGATTCAATTGTGAGTAACTGTTATCAGGACTAATTGTGATTGTTACAAATGTAAATGTGGAAGCTATATAACTAAAAGGGGAGAGTAGTTAATCATTCATTTCAAACAGAAGACCCTAGGACCATTAAGAATGAAGAGCATGAATGGAGCATGAGATCCTAACCAGAAAATGGTAACAGCAGAGATGGTAGCAGAGGCAATGTCATAGAGAGATAGCTCAGATGAGAACTCAGAAAGATTGTGAGCCTGAGGACAGGTGGCTGGCTTGCAAAATGTGCCCTGTGGACATTTAAGTGAATATTCTTTGTTTTGTTTTGTATGTGTACATAAAAAAAAAAAAAAAAAAAGGAAATAGCTGATATACATGGAGGAGATTGTAATATTGCAATGAAATAAAGCATGATTTATTGAATATACAACTGATCATTTCCCCTCTGTGATAACCTTCACTCAATTCACAATAAAACCATATGCCAAAAAAATTTTAAAACAGAAACAACATTAAAAAAGAATAAGACAGTTGAAGGATTTGTTTCAGATTTATTATAAACCTATGGTGTGGTGCTATAGGATAAGCACTGGACCACAAAGTCAGTTTGAACCACAAGATCAGTGGTTCAAACCCACCAGTTGCTCCTCGGAAACCCTATACATGGTCACTATGAGTAGGAACCGACTCGAAGGCACTTAACAACAACAATAATCAAGACAGTAAGTCTATATAGATAGTCACATAAGTAAGGATCTGGAAATGGATCTACACATATCTAGTCAATTGATTTCTGGCAAAGGTGCCTAAGCAATTCAATTTTTTCAACAAATGATGTTATAGCAATTACATTGTTGTTGATAAGTGCTATCAAGTGGGTTCTGGAACATAGCAACTGTGTATAGGGTTTCCAAGGCTGTAAATCTTAGAGAAAGCAGAAATTTTCATCTTTCTCCCTTGGAGTGGCTGGTGAGTTCAAACCACAGACCTTGTGGTTAACAGTCCAGTGCTTATCCTACAGAGCCAGTACACAGTACCAGGAGTAATTAAATAGCTGTATCCACAATAGCAATAAAGAAAATAAGCTTGATCACACAGAATAATGTACTCAAAATAGACCACAGAGCTGTGTAAGAGCTGAAACTATGAAATTTTTAGAGGGAAATAATGTGGCATTGTAGTATCACCATGGACTACTAGCGACAAGATCAGTGGTTCAAACCCATTCCTTGGACACCCTACACCAAGTCGCTATGAGTTGGAACCGACTTGACAGCCCATAACAATAACAGCAACTGTGGCTGCTTTATAAACAAAGAACAATTATATAAAGAGACTGGAATTGAAAAATTATGTACCAACATTACAAATTTTGTCTTCTATATCTTGAAAGATGTGTGGTTCTTGAGATTCAGAAAAAGAAACAGGCTCTTTTTAAACTTAGAAAATGACATTCCTTAAGTCAAAATCGGCAAGACTCACTAACACCATTTCCTTGTCTAATCAGTATTCAAGAGCAAAATCTACATAAAATTCTTAATTGCATCATTTTAATCACCAAAGCCATGGAGAAACAAAACATTATTCTCATAATAGCCTATTTTAGATTCAGTATTCGTTAGGTCTCTCAGAATGGGATAGAGAGGGAGAGATTAATTTCCATCTCTCTACCTGCTTCTTTTTCTTACTGACATTTAGGAAACTGAGAATGAGTATACAAACCAATACACATGGATCCCACTGCTCTGATGACACTCAAAAGTGTGCCTTCAGCTATTTTGCTAATTCTTAGTAAGCGAACCAAAGGTGCGATTCCGTTCCCTTCACATATTTGGTTTTGATGCATTCTGCTATCCTTACTTAGAGCTATAACTGCTTCACCTCCTGGTCAAGAAAAGAAAAAAAACATGTCGGATATGCCAATTCCCTGTTTACGTCATCCACATTTATGGATAGAAAATAACTTACCAACATACTGCATTTTAGCTGATGGTGACAAAAGCATGTTTATTATAAAGTTGTATCCAATTTGTTCTGCCATATACTTTTGTTGTTTTAATGTTTGCCCTGCTAAGGCCCAAAGTGCTACAGCTCCTTGTTCCTTAACTTCTACTTTAAATGACTATCCAAAAAAAAAAAAAAAAAAAAAAATCAATGATTTCAGTGAGCATTTATTGAACACTTTAGGTGTGTGTGTTTTATAAAATATGTATTCAGAACTCATTTCAGCTTCTATTCATTTAACCTAATTGAAAATGGAATACTTTGAGTATAAACAATGAAAACGAATCATGAAATTCCTACCTTTAGGAGCTTTAAAAGATATTTAGTTAATGATTTTTCCAGAAATGCTCTCTGTATAGCAGGGTTGAAGCTGGACAGTGCTTCTATAGCCATTGCACCCTTCACTTGGACACCGATCTGTTTCCCTTTAAATAGAGTCACCAGAGGAGGAATCACTCCTTCTACAGCCATGGCATCCTGAACTTCTGTGTTGTTACGTGAAACCTCAGCAATTGTAGCAGAAGCTACAGCCTTCAGCACATCTTCAAACAAATTCAAGAACCAGTTAAACAAAAACAACTTTTTTTTTTTTTTTTTGAAGGTATCAAAATTCAGCTTACCTTAAGTGTTTTCAAGCTGGTCCCAACTTGTAGAGACCTTGTATAGAGTTTCTGAGAAGCAGCTGGTGGGTTTGAACCACTGACTTTTCAGTTAGCAATCCATTGCTTAACCTACAGCACCACAACTTAGTATCTCATATTATAAAATAAAATTTGTAGAAAATTAATAAAAACTTTAGAATATAATAAGACAAAGAAATAAAACTGTCCTGATTCTCAACACCCAAAAACAATCAAGTATTTGATTTAGTTTCATCCATGATTTATTATGCTTATAAATACATTTGCTGTTGTTGTTAGGAGCCATTGAATAGGTTCCAACTCACAGTGGTCCTCTGTACAACAGACAAAACACTGTGCTCCTAAATCACCCTCATAATGCTACCGTCGAGCCTATTGTTGCTGTCGCTGTGCCAACCATCGATTCTTTAAGGGTCTCCCTCTATTTTGCTGATCTTCTTTATCAAGCATGATATCATGTCCTTCTCCAGGAATAGTTTTACCATTAAACCAATATCCTATATTTTCATTTAACATTAAAACATTTTTTTTTTCATTCTTCATGAGCACCAATATCTTCCTAATATTCTACTAAATGTTGTTGTTGTTGTTGTTGTTATGTGCCGTAGAGTCGGTTCCGACTCATAGCGACCCTGTATGGGGTTTCCGAGGCTGGAAATCTTTACAGGAGTAGAAAGCCTCATCTTTCTCCCGCGGAACAGCTGGTAGTTTCGAACTGCTGACCTTGCAGTTCACAGCCCGATTCGTAACCACTACGCTACCAGAGCTCCTTATTCTACTAAATAGGTGTATCTTATTTCCTTAGCCACTTACATGTGTTTGTAAATATGAGGGAGTATCAGAAAGTTTGTGGAAAAAAATCATCTTTCATTTTTCCTCAAATTTTTTGAAGTTTCCTTATATATGTTAAAATTTTTGCTCTTTTAAGCAATGCTTAATAAACATATTCTTTGTACATATCTATAATCCCCCCCCCATCCCCACTTACGAATGAGTTCTAGGAATTTTTTAAATAACTCAGTATATTCCATTACTGTTTGTTTAAAAAATAGCATTTTACCCTTCTATTATCAGAGTACAAGATAAAATAAGAGGATGCAACAGTTTAAAATAAGTGTTCCAGCTATTTATTGTGCTGTTAAATGCTATCGCGTCAGTTCCTACTCATGGAGACCCTGTTAGAGAGTTTGTGAGGTGCAGCTGCTGAGTTTGAACTACCAATCTTGCGGTTCAGTGCTTATCCTACAGCGCCACGCCAGGACTAATGCACTGGACTGCAAAGTCAGTTTGAACAGCAAGGTCGGCAGTTCAAGCTCTCCAGCTGCTCCTGGAAAACCCTAACAGGGTTGCTATGGTTCAGAACCAACTCGACGGCACTTAGCAACAACCTATTTGCCGAACCATTCTAAGGTAAATCCAGAACATCTCTTTATATGAGACACATGCAACCCTTTATCTCACTTAATATATCTGGTCGCTTTAGAATTTGTTAAGTGCTCTTATGTCGATTCCAACACATAGCGGTGACCCTGTACAGAGTTTCCAAGGAGCAACTCATGGTTTGGATCACTGACCTTGTGGTTCACAGTCCAGTGCTAATCCTATAACTTATAATGCAGAGAAAAAAGACCCACCTGAATCAGAACTCAGAAACTTAATAAGGTACTTGATGCCTTTATGGTGTCTCACTGCATTTTGATTGTCTTCATTTCCGATACATAATACCCGTATACAGTTCATTACATTTACTAGTACACTATCTATATTTAACTTCAGGAGATTTATCAGAGCTGGGATTCCATTCTAAAAATAAAGAAAAAATATAATCACAATCGACTTTAGTTAAGATATAAGCTATTTTTATATAGAAGTTCAAGTCTTTTCTTGCTGTAGATATCTGTGTTTGTGAGAGAAAGTAAGCTTATAAACAAACATCTATACTGATATTGCACACTAAATTACAGTTAGCACCACTTTGAACAAATCTTTATGCGTACATTTTTTTAAAATATATTTTTAAATAGCCCCTGTTATACCAAAAATAGTGGGAGGCTGCACATTCACTATAAAGTTTAATAAATATCTAAGAAATAAAGCAACCAGTAATCAATTGAATATAGTGCTCCATTTGGAAATATTTACCATTGTGCATACTGTACTGGTAATTGGTAACTGAATATTTTACAAAACAAAATGTCACTTCTAAATGTAACAATGGCCAACTGTGCTGACACTCATACTGTTTGCTTTGCTGTGAAATCATAACCATTTAGCTCTGATTCATTAAACGTTGTCTTCTACTTTTGGCACTCACCAGGTTGTGACAGATTTATTCCTTGCCATCCTTATGGAGGTTAATAATTCTCCTGAGAGTTTTGTCACTGTATAGCATGGGTCTCGATCTTTCTAGCTAATCTATGAGGGCATTACTGTTGGCCAAGTGATGCTGGATAGGAACTTACATATTTGGCAATAATATCCTTGTTTCCAAGTTGAGCTATGTCATAGAGAATGACAGCACAGCGCGAGTGTAGTTCAGGTTCTTCAGAAGTCAATAGGTTGATCAAAGATGGAATGCCTCCTGCCTCTACCACAGCCTGCACTACAGGTATGTGGGTTGAGATATTACTCAATAAGCCAACTGCTTTGCACTGTAATTTTATTTTGGGATATTTTAATAGATTGATTAAGGCAGGAATGGTACCTGTGATGAATAGACAAAGAAGTACAACTTATATAGGATATGATTTAAATAATGTTCATGGACTTGTAATAGAAATAATTAACAAATCATTATATAAAAGATATAATTATTTTTTATATTTTGAAATTGCACAAATGAAAGTTTCTATCTTATCCACAATATAGGCAACTCTCAATTCTTATACATTATATTTTCACATAACGCACACAAGCATACATATTATATTAGTAACCCTATGCCACCTTTGAAATGCTGAATTTTGGCTTAAGGTCATTGATAAAATACATGGTAGAATTGTTTGGTTGTTGAGCGATTTTGTGTGGTAGTGTTTGTGGAATTATTTGAAGTTTTTCAAATATGATACCTTATTTTATACAAGCAAAGTGGAAAACAGAAAAATAAAGTGCTGAATCTAACAGAAGGAAGCATTAACCTAATAGGTGGAAAAAATGGAGATCATTGGGCATAATGAAAGTAGAAAATATGACCAGTTGGATGCTTGTACTTAATTTAATGTGAAAGAAGAGAACATGCATGAAATGACAGAAAGTACAATGTGTGTTAATAGGGATTTATATATTTATTTTGCTACTAAAAATGAAATCTTCATCATGACTTTAAGCCTATGGTTCAATGTTTTAACATAATTTTTTTTTTTTAGATGTTTTTAGGAACTTTGTTGCAGTGAATTATTTAATATGGATCTTCTATCCAGAGTCTTTGGGAGTGTGGTGGGTCCACATGATAAGCACTGGACTGCAAACCACAAGGTCCACAGTTTGAGCCCACTTGCTGCTCCACAGGAGAAAGATGAGATTTTCTGCTTCGAAGAAGATTTAAAGCCTTGGAAACCCTATACAGGGTTGCTATGAATCTGTAACAACAATATCCATAGTCTTTGCAATGCCCATGAAATAACTTTTTCCTGTAGGTGAGGATAAGAGAAGATGGGGGAAGATGCTGATAAGATTACATGATTTAGTTGTGAGTTATTGTGTTAATAGGATTAATTGTGATTGTGAACATTTGGAAATACAACTTAAGGAGTGATCAATTTTGCCATTTTGCTGAGTATAAAATGAGCCATCTCAGAAGCAGGGATGCTTCTTACTACGAACCAGAAGGAAGCGCCAGGAGTAAAGAGCATCATTTGGACCTTAAGATCCCTGAAGTTCTCCCATTCATGAGGCAAAGCTGTGATACCAGAGGAGCAGCCCAAGAGCGGCAGCAGCAGAACCAAGAACCAGAGCATGAGACAGAGTGGTGGGCTTCCTAGCCCACAGAGCAAGCAAAGCTGAGTGCCTTTGGACAGGAGTCTTTTTGTGGAGTGATGTAACTCCAGCTGCTTAACTGGGGAAGCAAGATTTGCTGACCCATGGAATTAAAGCTGAGCAACTTCAGGCTGAGCTTTCTAGCAGAGTGGAACGCCCTTTGGGCATTTATCAGCAGCCTATAAAAAGCTTTGTAATAGGGCAGAAGCCAGGTCAAGGGCCCAGGACCAGGGAGAGGCTTGCTGTGGGCACATCAGAGAAGAGACTGTCTTTACCCAAAAAAATGTATCTTGAGCATTTCTGATCCTGAATTTTATAACCTGTTAACTTCTATAATAGATTCCTGGTGTGGTGCTGTAGTATCAGCACTGGACTTAAGAACCACAAAGTCGACAGTTCAAATCCACCAGCTCCTCCTCAGAATCCCATACAGGGCTGCTATGAGTCGGAACTGACTCGATGACAGACAGAAACTTAGTAACAACAGCTTCCATAATAAGCCCATAATCATGAGCATCATCTATGAATTCTGTGTGGTCATTGCACTGAATTGCTGAACCCAGCTGAGAAGTAGAGCATGCTGTTGAGAGACGACTGGTGTCCTAACTGGTAAGGAAAGTTGAGGTATGTCTGACCTCAGCTTCGTAGGAATTGCCTTTGGGCTGATGCTGCTGGTGATTTTCTTTCTTTCCCCTGTGAAACCAGATGAGATCAAATGTTGCCTCCATGCGCCCATGTCATTTTTTACAGGAACACATTAGAAAACAACCATAATAATCAAATAGTGTTTTAATCAATTAATTCAACAAATATTTAATGAGCTCAATTATGTGTGCTCAATAATAACCCATGTGGGAGGTGGCTACCATATTGAACAATTCAGACAGAATATTTCTATTATTACAGCAAGTTCTATCAGACAGTGCCACTCTCACAACAAGGAGCTCTGGTAGCATAGTGGTTACGAGTCAGGCTGCTAACGTCAAGGTCAGCAGTTCAAAACTACCACCTGTTCAGAGGGAGAAAGATGAGGCTTTCTGCTCCCATAAAGATTTACAACCTCAGAAACCCTATTCAGGATTGCTATGAGTCGGAACCGACTCCACGGCACATAACCACCACCTTTCTAACAACAACTCTATATGAGCCATTTTACTCATGAGAAAACTCAACTTAGGTTAAGTGATTAGTCTAAGTTCTAAATACAAAGCTATGTAATTAAAACCACAAGCCTGATTCTAAACCTACTATTTTCAATAAGAAATTAAATGTGAGAACATTGAATAAAGGTAATTTGATTAGGTAATTATTTCTGTGAAAAAGAACTAGTCTTCTAAATAAAAGTAAATATGTTGTTGTTGTTAAGTGCCGTAGAGTCATC
>NW_006408577.1:14156246-14163230 GCF_000296735.1 Chrysochloris asiatica | reverse complement strand
GCATTCCGTTGGGTCACCTCTCTTTGGAATGGGCATAAACATTGATCTCTTAAACCTTTAGAGAAATGGAATTTATTAATTTTTTTATACTCCAGTTTTCAACTGGAAAAGAAAAGTATGGCATATAAATGAAGTAATCTTGGGGGTGGGGGAGGAAAGAGAATTAAAATCAACCATAAAGTTTCTTCTTCAATGAAAAATATATTTTGATGTGATTTATCTGAGTACAGTATAGCTATACATAAACAAGCATAAGCAAAAGATTGTGAATAGATTTTGCATTACCTGCATCTAAAATATATTTCCAGTATTGATCATTTGCTAAGCAAACAACTTCTAAGGACATGACGGCCATCATCCTTCGTTTGTAGCTTTCAGACTGCAACATTTCTGATAAGTATTCAACAGAAAAGCACAAGGGATCATGTCAATGGAATGACTGATTCTATATGTGTACAGACCAAAAAATTCCAGTGTTAAGGTCCCCACCAGCTTTACCCAAATGCATTCATTAAATTCCTTACTGAATTTAATGGTCCTCTCTGAGGTGCTAGACAGATTATATACACCCATGATCTTTGAGGTTTGTAATCTATATACTAAGTGAAGATTATCCTGAAATTCTTACCTGATTGACTTAGATTGGCTGCCTATGTGGTTCAAATTCACTTGAAAAATAGTATATGTCTCCCTTGTATGAACTCAGTTGTTGAATAAAATTTAAATTTGAGTTTTCAAGGATGTTAAACTATAGTATAATCAATATCAGTTTAAAATTTCCTCTATAAATGAAGTTTTACACATTGAGTAAGTATAAAGAAGATACATTTAAAATGTTTTTCAATGAACTTTTACTCTAAAGATGAAGATGATATAAATATATAGACTCCTAATAAGTACTTATGGTACAAGAAAAATACATAGAAGTATGCTTTTTTGTTTTCTCTTTTTTCAGCCCTTCCAATATCAAATTTAGTTTTGACTCTAACCTTGGCTAGATCACGCCATAACCCTTTAAAATTCAGCTTCCACTCTAAGAGCTAATCTTGAAGACCTTTAGTAAACTTTGACAAATTACCTTTTTATCCATTGTGAAAATACGCAGTGCCGAGACGTAAAGCAATTCCAGGGCATAAAGCAAAAAGCACTGGACAGATGTGCAGTGTTTACTGTTCTGTTCCTGCCATTATCCGAACTTCCCAACAATAACTGGACAGCAGTGGCTGTCCAGAGTTTCTTGTGCCAGTAGGCTGTTACTGTTGGGGACCAGGGTTTTCTACCATGAAATGTAGAAAGGTCAGTATTTGCAAGAGTTATGTAGTCTATTAAAAATAACAGGATGGTCTTCTCAGGTCCGTCTTAAAAGGCCTAATACAACGATAGATACAAACATTGACAAGAGCTCTGGTAGCATAGTGGTTACGAATTGGGCTGCTGACCTCATGGTCAGTAGTTAAAAACTACCAGCAGTTCCGTGGAGGAAAGATGAGGCTTTCTACTCCTGTAAAGATTTACATCTTTGGACACCCTGTGCAGGGTCTCTATGAATTGGAACTGACTCCACGGCACACTACCACCACCACCACAAACATTGAAAATATTTTGTACAATTGAACACTGCTGTATACTACAGTGTTGTCTGTTTTGTTTTACTGGAGCTAATAATTTACTTTCTTACTTTTTTCATCTATTTAATTTTCTTTATGTTGTTCTTCTTGTTAAGTGCCATCTACCTTGTGTATAGAGTTTCCAAGGAGTGACTGGTGGGTTAGAACCGCTGACCTTGTGGTTCTAGCTGACCTTGCAGTCCAGTGCTTATCCTATAGTGCCACACCAGGACTCCAGTTTATTTTTTATTTGTTGCAGTCTCCCACACTTTTTCTGCTGGCCCAGGTGCACAGTTTCCATTACAGACTTTCTCTGCTGTCATCCTTGAAATTCCCTTCCCTTTTCTCTTGGGATGGGCTCCCAGTTTCCTGTATTTCTTTCCCATCTGTTTTTGTTTTTTTTTGAGATAATCCCAGTGTCAGCTTCGTTAGGTCTTTCATAGGCTTTGCAGAAAAAGATCCTGCCTGGAAGTGCCAGTTTCTGACCCTTTTCTAAGTTTCACATTGGAGTCCTGGTGTGGCACTATAGGATACAGCACTGGCCTGCAAGGTCACCTTGAACTACCAGGGTCACTATGAGAACTGACTCCATGGCACTTAACAACAACAATAATAACATGTTGTGAGTAAAGGATTTCATTTTATTTTGATCCACAATCAACACCCATGGGAGCAACAATAGTCCAGGAATTAAATAACATATTGCACTGGGCAAATCTGCAGCAAAAGACCTCTTTAAAGTGTTACAGAGCAAAGATGTCAGTTTGAGAACTAAGGTGCACTTGACTCAAGACATTGGATTTTCAATTGCCTTTTATGCATGTGAAAACTGAACAATAAATAAGGAAACCCATAGAATAATCAGTGCATTTAAATTTTGATGTTGGTGAATACTGACTATGCCATGGACTGCCAAAACAATAAACAAATCTGCCTTGGAAGAAGTAGTCAGAATGCTCCTTAGATGTGAGGATGTTAAGACTTTGTCTCACAAGCTTTATACATGTTATTAGGAGGGACCTGTTCTTGGTAAAGTAGAGGGTCAGTGATATAGAGGAAGATCCTCACTGAGATGGATTGACACAGTGGCTACAACAATGAGCTCAATCACAGCAAGGGTTGTGAGGATGGCTCAGGATTGGCCAGTGTTTTGTTCTGTTGTACACAGGGTTGCTATGATTTGGAATCTACTCAATGGCACCTAACAACAACAACAATAAAATGATGTGAATTGGGGAGTTTCTCAGTTTTCCCATTTGTGGCTTGGAATGATTTTCTTTGATCTGCTTAGTCCTAAGACTTGTCTATCTGTTGCTTTCCATCCTCCAAATATATTGTTATTGTTGGATTTTTTCCTGTTTTCCCTTGCATGCTTGTCTGCTGCTGCTTTTGTTACATATAATTTCCATGTACCTTTAATAGGGTCTTGAGTTATTGTTGTTAGGTGCCATTGAGTCAGTACCAACTCACACACAACAGAATGAAACACTGCCCAGTCCTGTGTCAACCTCACAATTGTTGCTACTCTTGAGCCCGCTGCTGCTGTCAATCCATCTCATTGGGGGGGAGGGGGTCTTCCTTTTTTGCACCAACCCTCCACTTTACCAAACATGATGTCCTTCTCCAGGGACTGGTCCCTCCTAACAATATGTCTGAAGTATGAGAGATGAAGTCGTCTATCCTGGCTTCTAAGGAGTACTCTGGCAGTACTTATTCAAACCTAAATTTGCTTGTTTTTTTGGCAGTCCATGGCACTTTCAGTATTTTCCTCCAACATCATAACTCAAGTGTTATCAATTCTTCTACAGTCTTCTTTATTCATTGTCCAATTTTCACATGTGTATGAGGTTATTGAAAATACCACAGCTTGGGTAAGGCACACCTTAGTCTTCACACTGACATCTTTGCTCTTCAAACTTTGAAGAGGTCTTGGGCAACAGATTTGCTGAATGAAAGAAATCATTTGATTTCTTGACTGCTCCTTCCATGATTGTTGATGATTGATCCAACCAAAAAGAAGTCTTTGACAACTTTAATCTGTTCTCCATTTATCTTGATGTCATTTATTGGTCCAGTGGTGAGGATTTTTGTTTTCTTTATGTTGAGGTACAACCCATACCAAAGGCTGTGGTCTTTGATCTTCATCAGAAAGAAATTTAAGTCCTCTTAGCTTCCAACAAGCAAGGTTGTATCATCTGCATATTGTAGGCTGTTAATGAGTCTTCCTCTAAACCCGATGTCACGTTTTTCTTGATATAATCCAGCTTCTCGGATTATTTACTCAACATACAGATTGAATTAGTATAGCGAAAGAATCCAACCCTGGTGTACACCTTTCCTACTTTTAAACCATCTCGGCATCCCCTTGTTCTGAAAGGATAAAATTGAATGTGCACATTCAGTTGATCTATTAACCTTTACTCTTAACATTATTGGCTTGGTTGAATAAAATATAGAGCAGAAGGATGTCTCACACAGAACTTTGCACAAAACATCAAAATATGAAGACAGATGTTGCTGAATTTACTTCTAAAATTACGAGGAAACAAATTGGAGGAAATCTTAGGCATGTTTACTTCAATGTCCTCCTTTACCTTTCTTATTTTAAATCCAGTTTATTTATTTATTTATTTTTATGGAGAACTATTGTGTAATATAATCTGAGTCATATGTGAAGGGGCTTCAAAAACTTTGTGGAGAAATGGAATTAATAGATAATGAAAGTTTTCCATGAATGCTTTGAAGTCCTTCCATATCTTTTATTTAAATTTATAAATAAAACTTTTTGCACACACACAAATGTAGCTCAGTGTTATATGTATTTATGGGTTTTACTTTAAAAATATTCATTTCATGATTTTTAAATATTTAAAATATGATTTGTATCTTATTTTATTTCAAAGTTAGAACCAGTAATTAAACTGAACAATAATTAGAATGTTTATTTGAGAAAAGATTGTGTATTCTATACTCACCTACCAAAGTCTTCCAAACTGGGAGTTCAGGAATATGTAACTCTATTATATGCTTTAGAACCTCTGTGTGAAAGGTTAGCACTGATAAGTGAATGATATTATTTCCTTTACTATCTGTCTTTCTCCAGTTCGCACCAACAGAAAACAGATACTGGATAGTGTCCAATGCTCCAGAAGTGGCAGCAAGTAACAGTGGTGTACACTGATTCCTAAAAATCAAAGCACATATAATAATAATAATATGCTTTTTGTAAAATTACTCAAATTACTATTGGAGGAATTCTGATTTATAACGGAACCTTCTTTTCTTAAAGCATTCTTGCCCTCTACATTTCACAAGTAAACATATTTGCCTCCCTGATACTATTATCTCAGCTTTCTTTAGTATTTTTTTCTTCAGTGCCTCCCAATTTAATTATCATGCCTTATAACTTGTGGAAATTATTGGACAATCTCTTTGATATCCCAAGCGAGTAAAGTTTTACTAAAGGTAGTACAGAAATGGCTGCAAGCATACATTGACAGAGAACTTCCAGAAGTTCAAGTCAGAATCAGAAGAAGACATGGAATGATGGATATCATTGCTGATGTCCGATGGGTCTTGGCTGAAAGCAGAGAATATCAGAATGATGTTTACCTGTGTGTTATTGACTACGGGAAGGCTTTCGAGTATGTGGATCATGACAACCTATAGAAAACATTGCAAAGTATGAGTATTCCATAACACTTGATTGTGCTCATGAGGAATCTGCACCTGGACCAAGAGGCAGTTGTTCAAACTGAACATGGGGACACTGAATGGTTTAAAATTAAGAAAGGTGTGCAACAGGGATGTATTCTTTCACCATGCTTATTCAACCTGTATGCTGAGCAAGTAATCTGAGAAGCTAGGTTATTTGAAGAAAAATGTAGCATCAGGTTTGGAGGAAGACTCATTAACAACCTGCAATATGCAGACGATACAACCTTGCTTGCTGAAAGTGAGGAGGACTTAAAACATTTACTGATGAAGATCAAAGAGCACAGCCTTCGGTATGGATTACATCTCAATGTAAAGAAAATAAGAATCCTCACCACTGCACCAATAAACAACATTCTTATCAATAAAGAAAAGACTGAAGTTGTCAAGGACTTCATTCTTCTTGGATCTACTATCAACACTCACGGAAGCATCAAGAAACAAAAGGACGTATTGCATTAGGCAAATCTGCTGCACAAGACCTTTTTAAAGTGTTGAAGAGCAAAGATGTCAGCTTGAGGACTAAGGTGCGCCCGACCCAAGCCATTGTATTTTCAATAACCTCATATGCATGTGAAAGCTGAACAGTGAATAAGAAAGACCTGAGAAGAACTGATGGTTTTGAGTTATGGTGTTGGAGGAGAATGTTGAGGGTGCCATGGGCTGCCAAAAGAACTAACACATCTGTGTTGGAAGAAGTGCAGCCAGAGTGCTCCTTGGAGGCCAAGATGGCCAAACTTCGTCTCTCATACTTCGAACATATTGTCAGGAGGGACCAGTACCTGGAGAAAGATACCACGTTTCGTAAGGTGGAGGGTCAGAGAAAAAGAGGAAGACCCCTAACGAGATGGATTGGCCAAGTGGCTGCATCGATGGACTCAAGCTTGGCAACAGTAGTGAGGTTGGCCCAGGATCAGGCAGTGTTTTGTTCTGTTGTGCAGAAGGTCGCTATGAGTCGGTACCGAGTTGATGGCACCTAACAACAACAACATAATTTGTCCAGTCCTGGTGTGGTGCTGTAGGATAATAAACTGGACTGAAACATCGGTTTCAACATGGTTCAAATTCACTGGCTGCTCCTCAGAAACCTTATACAGGGTGGCTGTGAGTCAGGACCAATTGACAGCAGTTAACAACAACAACAAAATGTGTCCAGCAGTTGGTCATGCACAAAATTCATAGCATATAGTATGCATACATACATACTTAGTATATATTGTATACACTAGAAGGAGCTCTGGTACTGTAGTGCTTACGAATCAGACTGCAAACCTCAAGGTCAACAGTTTGAAGCTACCAGCTGTTCCGTGGGAAAAAGATGGGGCTCTCTGCTCTCATAAAGATTTACAGCCTCAGGAAACCCTGCACAGGGTCACTAAGAATCGGAACCGATTCCACGGCACATAACAACAACATCATCCTGGTGTGGTGCTGTGGGTTAATAAGCTGGATTGCAATGTCGGTGGGTTCGAGCTTACCAAGCACTCCTTGGAAACCCTACTGGGTCACTATGGGTCAGAACTGACTAGAAGGAGCTTAACAACAACAATCCTGTGTAACCCTTATAAAAAGTCTTTGATTGAGCCAGTCACTTCATGCCTTTATTGCCCCCTCATTTTAGATAGTCAATGTCTAAGTTGCCCGTCCCTATCTACCCTGTGCA
>NW_006408577.1:14143645-14153331 GCF_000296735.1 Chrysochloris asiatica | reverse complement strand
GCTAAAGTGGATAGAGAGAAATACTTTTAATTGATGGTAGGTATATGGAGGGGATTATAATCAGTGAAATGAAACAAGTTATATGAATTGTTGAATGTGAAACTGATGATGTGCCCTATAAACTTTCACTTAATCCGTAATAAAAACCTTAAATTAAAAAAAAAAAAAAAGTCTTTGAGTGAATCAAAAGGCAAAGTAAGTATTATTAGGTCATTTTAAAAAATTGTTACAACTTAGGCTCAAAATAGTTTCTTCAGTTGTTTTGTCTAGCTCTTTAATTTCAACTTTCTTGTTGTAGCAGAAACTGACAGGATCATGATCTACTTCTTAATATAGTAAACATTTTTTTTTTTTTTGGTTGAACACATGACTATCCAGGAAATACATGTCATTACTTTTCTTCTCATGGCTAGAATGCACACATGATAATGGAAGCAGGAGCTACCATTTTAGACCATATGTGGGTCTATACCCACATATTAAGCAGTAACAAAATGAGTTCGATACTGGTAGGCCAATTCAGACTTTTCATGAACAAGAACTACGTGTTTATTTCTTTAAACCACCATATTTTTTAGTTTCTTTGCTATAGCCGTTCATGCCTTATTTTAACTAATCCTGGTTAACTGACTAGCAGTGTGATCTTAACAAACTGTACTACTTTGTTTGTTTTAAAATAAAAAAAGACTAAGGCTAACAACCACCTGGTAGTGTTGGTGGAAGGGTTAAATAGGAGTACAGCATAGTCCTGCCTGGCACATTCTTGGTTTATACTTTCCCTTTCCTTTCCCTTTCACTATTTCACATCGCCTCAGTAATTATTCCCTTCATCCTTATACCCTATGCCTTTCTCTCTTAGTTAAAACCTTCCTTTTTAACTCTTTCCTTTGAACTCTCACCTCCATTCAGCTTTCCCCCCATTCCCTTTTCCTGGACGCTGTAGAACCTCTTCTCGTTTATGGATAAATACATCTTCATTCACTCCCTTGTCTATTTTAACAAAACTGTTCTGTTGCTTCTGTGTCAGTTCATTGTGCTGTGGTGGTTTGTGTGTGGCTGTGATGTTAGAAGCTATACAATTCGTACTTAAATATCTGCAGGATAACCCATGGTGGAAAGTGGAGCTTTCAGATCAAGACAGATTAGGAAGGAAGAGAGGCAGAACATTTTCTGCCAATGAAAGGCTAGTCAATGAAAACCTTATGAATTGTAGCAGAGCACTGTCTGATATAGTCTCAGATTGGAAGGCACTCAAACTATGATGGGGAGAGCTACCTTCTCAAAGTAGAGTTGGCTTTAATGATGTGAATGGAGCAAAGCTCTCAGGATCTTCATTTGCTGATGGGGCACAACTCAAAATGGGAACAGGCATAAAAATATATTAATACTAAGAATGTGTAATGTATTCTAGGAAAACAAGTGCAAACACACATTAATAACTAGACTGTGGAAGTATGAATCTAGGAAAAGTGGAAGTTGTTAAAATTGAAATGGAACACATAGAAATCCTAGGCACTATTGAGAAAAATTGGACTGGTATTGGCCAATTGAATCCAAAAATCACATGGTTTACTATTTCAGGAATAACAAATTAAAAAGGAATGGTGTCACATTCACTGTCAAAAAGAACATTTCAAAATCTATCTTAAAGTGCAATGCTGTCTGTGATAGGATAATATCCATAGACTGCGGGTTAATGTGCTAGACTGCAAAGTCAGTTTGAATCTCAAGGTTCACAGTACAAGCTCACCAGTTGCTCCTCGGAAACCCTACACAGGGTACCTATGAGTCAGAGCTGGCTTGACAGCACTTAACAACAAGAAATACTAGTTAATACCGCTTTTATTCAAATTTTATGCACAAACCACGAAAGCCAGTGATGATGAAATTAAAGAATTCTACCAACTTCTTAAGATTGAAATTGATAAAAAAAATTCAGTCAAGATGCATTGGTAATTACTAGTGATTGGAATGTCAAAGTTAGAAACAAAGAGGAGGGATCAGTAGTTAGAAAATACAGCCTTGTGATAAATGATACTGGGGATTGCATGATACAGTTTTGTAAGACCAATAACTTCTTCAAACAAATAGCTTTTATCAATAAAATAAAAGGTGACTATACACATGGACCTCACTAGATGGAATACTCAGGAAGCAAGTTGACTACATCTGTGGGAAGAGAAAATGGAGATGCTCAATATCATCAGTCAAAACAAAGCCAGGGGCAGAGTGATGCAGATCATCAATTATTCATATATAAATTCAAACTGAAGCTGAAGAAAATTAAAAGAAGTTCATGAGAGTCAAAATATGACCTTCAATATATCCCACCTGACTTTAGAGACCATGTCAAGAACAGATTTAATACATATTATCGAAAACCAGAAGAACTGTGAGATGACATCAAGAACATCATGCTGGAAGAAATAAAAGACAAAATTGTATGTCAGATAAGACTCTGAAACTTGCTCTTAAGAGTAAAGAAGAACTGATACATTTGAATTATACTTAAAGTACAATGGACTGCCAGAAGAACAAACAAATCTATATTGGAAGAAATACAACCAGAATGCTCTTTAGAAGCAAGGATGTTGAGACTTGTACTTTAGACATGCTGTCAGAGTGATTAGTCCCTGGAGAAGAACATCATGCTTGGTAAAGTAGAGGGTCACCAAAAAAAGAGGAAGAATCCCAACAAGATGGATTGACATAGTGGCTGCAACAATGGGCTCACACATAACAACAATTGTGAGGCTGGTGCAGACCCGGCTGCGTTTTTATCTGCAGTGCATAGGATTGCTTTGAGTCAGAACAGACTAGAGACCACCTAACAGCAACAATTTTGTTGATTTCTTTTCCTACTCAGTGTTGGATATTTGACTTCTAACATCATAACTCTTATTTTTTTTTCATTTTACAGATATGCCGTCAAATGATATTACCCTTTTCAACACCATAATTCATTGTTCCTGCCCTCTTGGGCCCTCTTCTCCCATTCTAACTCATGTATTGCCTTGCTAACATGTCTCCTCTTATTGTTAATAACTGTAACAGCCATGTTAATAACCATCTGTGTTCTGCTCTCTTAGTTCCCTGTCATACTTTCAATTGTGCTCCATATGCACAGACACTAGCATGGCCAATCTTCTGGTTTGCTCCATGTAGATACCAAATTTGCTAATTCTCCTCCCTAAAAATCCTTTGTCTGTATTTTACATTCACAGTTATATTATTATGTCTACCTCTGATATCCAATTGTTTGACATTTTATAATTCACCCAATCACTTAGCCCCCTCTTACTCTTACTCGAAGTCACATTGCCAGAAGATGATAGAACGAGAAACTGATCTAAGTTCTCCACATTCCATGGCTTTTCCTGATCATATTATTCAAATACTCTATTAGAGGTCCTGGTTTTCCCTACCCACCCACCCACTGCCATCAGGTTGATTTCAACTCATAGTGATCCTACGTAGGATTTTTGAGGCTGTAAACCTTTACTGGAGCAGAACACTTCTTTCTCACATGAATTGGTTGATGGATTCAAGTTGCTGAACTTGTGGTTAGTCTCTCAATTTGTAACCCACTACACTACCAGGGATTCTTGGTTTCCCATGCGGGAAAAAATGGAATAATAATCTTTCCAGTGAAATATTTGCAGACCCAGGAAAACATGAATGAAACTGCCTGACTCATGTTCAGAGATTTAAAATAATCACCTGGTCTTGAAATTCTTAGATAAGAATGTACCTGATTTCAGAGATATTTTTTTCTTTTAAAGTTTCTTTATTTTAAGATACACCTCCAGGTATCTCTCTTCTCTGTTATCAAAGGTCTATTCACTTTGTTTTGGAGTCCTAGTGTTGCCTCTTGGTTGTGTAGAATCTAAGTTAGAACAACTTTCCTTTTCCTATGTCAGGCTTCTTCCAAGGCACTAAGTAGTTAACCTGATAAACTAACACATGGCTTACCATTCTACTGGGACAAAGTTAGGAAAAACACCCTAAAACTTACATCTCTGCTTCCAGAAAGCCACCTAAGTTAATAGAAGCTCCAGTCTTCACAGTTTCGAAAGATAGCAAGAAGGACAGCAAGTAAGCTTTAAATAGCCTTTCTAATCATATACATTCTGCAGTTGCCTTTTAGTGTTAACGTGTGGGGTAAGCCATGAAAAGAAGAAATGTATGTTCTTACGTATACTTAATAACTTACTCAGCTGTTGCCTCCATTTCTAGCAAACTCGGATCCTTCCTACAGAGGGCAATGATAATGCAGATATTGTCATAGAAAGCAGCGAAGTGAATTGGCATCCAGCCTCTTTTTTCAGTGAGCGTGTAGTCTGCTTTGAAACTGAGTAGACAGATGGTTGCTTCTAGTGAGCAAGCCTGTGCAGCCAGATGTAGAGGTGTTGGACCTAGAATGGATGGACAATCTCTTCAGCGGTCAAAGATCTAGCATTTCTAAAAACTATGGCTCATTTGGAAAAAAAATAGGTCATTCACAGATGAAAAATAGATCTGTTTATATTAAACACGTTTACAAATTAGCATTCCATCAATTTGTTCCTTGAATATTAATTAAAACCCAAGCTCAAATAACTAACTTGATACATTTTAAACTAAGTGGGATTTTCCAACTTCTTATGCTGGCATTTCTTATAAACCAAATTACTAGTAAACATACCTTAGTTGAACTCCATTAAAGCAGAACTTGGTATTTATGATATAAAATCCCCACAACTGACACTGAAAGGATTTATCTAGGAAAACCATATTTCTTATTTAATTTGAAAAGCCTGGCTATTGATATAAGTAATTCTTTAACAAGTTAAGAGGAATACATAATATTAAAAGTATTAAAATGTTTAAAATTTAAGTTATTGTGTAGAACATAGTCTTGTGATAAAATAAACTGTTTCTTATTTAAATTATTTTTCATTTTATTCAAATGTTTTGTAATAGGAGATAAGATCATTTGAAACTGAAAAAAAAAACAAAAACAAAACACATGCTCACAAAAGATCACTATGTTATTAAATCCAATGAATGTTTTTCAATTTTTATCTCACTTATGTCTCAATATTATTTGACACTATTGACCACTTCATCCTTTTTAAAAACAATCTCTTCCCTTTGTTTCTGTGATATCACACTCTCCTGTTTTTCTCTCTACCTCTCTTATTAGTCTTCTGAAGTCTCCTTTGGGAATTTCACATTGTCCAGACTCTAAATGAACCTGGGGTTGTATCTTGGACTTTTTTTTTTTTTTTCCTTCTCAATAGCTTCAGTACTGTCTATAAACTGATGACTCCCAGAATTTGTCTCTACACTCAACTTTCTCTGAGTTCTTTATCAATATCTCCAGTATCTCACTTTGCATCTTCACATGCCACTTCAAGTCTTAAATAAAAAATCATGAGGAAATACCCCACCCAAAGTTAAGAGGAGTATCAGTAAATAATTATGGGTAGAAAAAATTTACACTTCAACATATATGCAAAACATCACTATTGCAATCCTCATGTGAAAGATCATTCTGGAGATTATATACAACAAGCAAAGTTTTAACACATTCAATAATCTTGTTACGTATATGAAATATTGCACTCATCTCTTACCATTCCTTTCTTTTTTCACGTCCACTTTAGATGACTCTGTTTTTAAAAGGGAATACAATAATTTATGATTAACAAAAATCAGTTTCCTAAGTGAGTACAAATAAGAACAAAATGACTATGCTTATATAGAGATAGTAAGATTACATCAAATAGTACTGAACATAACTTTTGGCCAAGTAATCCAGGCATGGTGCTTGTATCTGACAGTACAATCCGGACAGGCATGGAAGTTCTGCCTTTTAATGGTTGGCTAAAGTGCAAGTATTCTTATATGCAATTTCACGCTGAGTAAGTAATGATACATTGTTGTTGTTGCTAAATACTAAACTAAAAAAAAGGTTTAAAATTATAGGCCATCCATTGCATTTAAATTTGACTGAATGTCTCCTTTATTTAAGTACACTGAATATTGATTTAAGGAATAGATGTTCTACTGGGACCTAACAACCATAGTTTCCTCTTCTCTGAATTCCTAAGTATATCATTATATATTAATTATTGTGTTAGGATACTATGGCAAACAAAAGACACTAAATCCTTGCCCTTTTTCAAGCTTATATTCAAGTGAGGGAGAAACAATCAACCAACCAATTAATCAATAAAAATTACGTAAGGTAGCCACAAGTGTTGTTGTTAAGCACCGTGGAGTCGGTTCCGACTCATAGTGACCCTGTACAGTTTCCGAGGCTGTAAATCTTTACGGGAGCAGAAAGCCTCATCTTTCTCCTGTGGAACAGCTGGTAGTTTCAAACTGTTGACCTTAAGGTTAGCAGCCCGATTCATAACCACTATGCTACCCAGAGCTCCTTAGCCACAAGTGGTACTTAGAAAATTAAAGAGATCTGCCTCTCAGATAGATGGCAACAAAAACTTTATTTTTGCTCTAGGTTAAGGAAAACCCCAAGGTTTCTAAAATTCAAGTGTAGAGAGAAGGAAAGGTTTTGCCCTCTGATTCCTCTACATTTAGTTATCACAAATTATCATTTTAATAAATTACCTTGATAAATTATTAATTAAATATCTATTCCAATCAAGATATTTACCACTTCTATTTAACATTTTCCTGGAGGTCCTAACCAGGGCAATTAGTCAAATGAGAAAGGAAGTAGTAAAACTATCTTCACAGATGACATGATTTTGCATATAGAAAATGGTATGGAATCTAAACAAAAAGTTAGAACATATAAATGAATTTGACAATAAGTGTGACAGTTAAGGTTTTGTGTCAACTTGGCTGGTGGGAGATTCTCAGTGGTTAAGCAGTTATGTAGTTATCACCTCCATGATGAGATCTAACACACTACCATCAAGCCCAATGATCTGCTTTGATGTGAAAAGCCCTGAACTGATGTAATTATCCTATGTTGTAAATCTCACTTTGATGATGTTTAAATCTGATGAAATCTATGGGATTAGGCTGCATCTTGAGTCAATCTCTTGAGATTTAAAGGAGAGAGAAGTGAGCTGAGCTCAGAGGGACCTACTATTCCCAAGACGAAAGAGCTAGGAGAGGATTTTATCACTTAGACTCAGGGTCCCTGTGCTGAAAACTTCCTATACGTAGGGAAAATTCAGTGCCAAGACACATGAAAATCTCTAGGGAACACGTGGTCAACTGAGAGCACAAGTGTAGTCATTTTGAGAGCTTTAATTGAGCACTACCTGAGGCTCCTTCTACCCCACCCCCAAACACACACACCTTATTCTCTCCTGGTTATGTTATAATGTTAATGGTTGCCTAGGCTTGAAGTCTGGTTCCTCTTTGTGTGACTTCTGGAAGAGTAACCTGTGAATGCTAGAGTAACAAAGATTGTAGCCCATCTGCATGCTGAAATGGGTATAAATATTGCTTGCTTGCATCCTGGAAGGAACTTCTTGATAATAAAGGTATTTCTCTTTCTTTATCTGAGATGTTTGTGAATTAGACTCAATTGCCCCATGGCACTGGACCCAAACTTGAGATGACGTTGTTGTTGTTAAGTGCCGTCGAGTCAATTCCAACCCATAGCAACCCTGTATAGGGTTTCCAAGGAGCAGCTGGTGAGCTTGCAGTTCAAATGACTTTGCAGTCTAACGCATTAGCCCACAGCGCCACAGCTGACATTACCAGTACTGAAAAGAGACAGACCTTTCCCATAGAACCATCAAAGAGAAAGCCTTCCCCAAGAGCAGGCACTCTGAATTTGGTTTTGTGGTGCTGTAAGATCAGCAATGGACTGAGAACGACAGGTTGGCAGTTCAAACTCATCAGCTAGTCCTCAGAAACCCTAGGCAGGGTCACTACGAGTCAGAACTGACTCAACAGCACTTAACAACAACAAACTGTGAAATTTATTCTCTGGTGGGTTTGAACTGCTGACCTTGTGGTTAAGTGCTTTAAGTGCCATTGAGTTGGTTCTGACTCATAGCGACCCAGTATAAGATTTCCAAGGAGTGGTTATTGAACTTGTAGTGCTGACCTTGCAGTTCAAACCAACCTTGCAGTCTAGTGCATTAACTCACAGTGCTGCACCAGTACTATACTGCACCATACTAGCAATGATTAATTTGTAAATAACAGTATACGAGTTGTACACTCAAGACTATAAAGCATTTTTTTAAAAAACAAAATTGAAGATGATCTTAATTAATGGGAAGACATCTCATATTCATGAATTTGAATTCTCAATATTATTAAGATGGCATCATTGGCCAAATTGACCTTCAGATTCAATAAAGTCCTTATCATTATCTTGTTGTTGTTAAATGCCATCAAGTTGATTCCAACTTACAGTGACCCTGTATAGGGTTTCCAAGGAACAGCTGGTGAGCTTAAACTGCCGACTTTGTAGTACAAACCAACTTTGCAGTCCAGCCCATTAACCCACAGTGCCACACCAGATATCTTGGCTATCTTAACTTTTCTATAGAAATTGACAAACTAATTCTAAAATTAATATGTCATTGCAAGGTACCCAGAATATTTCAAACAATTTTGAAAAAGAGCACTCATGCTTTCTGATTTCAAAACAAATTTACTACAAAGCTATAATAAGCAAGACTGCGTTTTACTAGCCAAAAGATAGAAATATATAGATCACTGGAATAGAATTAAGAGTCCATAATAAAACTCTTGCCTTTATAGTCAATTGATTTTTGACAAGGGCATCAAGGCAAATCAATTGGAAAATAATAGTTATTTTAACAAACAGCATAAAGACAACTAGATATGCACATGCAAATAAGTGAAGTTTAGCCCCTACCTCACACCACATATAAAAATTAACCAACATAACTCACAAACTTAAAGTAAGAGCTTACATTTTTATAAGAAAATCAAGGAGTAAATCCCTTTGACCTTGGATGAGGTGATAGTTTTTTACAGACATGATACAAAATAACACAGGGAACAAAAGAAAAACTAAATAAATTGGACTGCCTGTGTTTAAAAGAACATCATCAAGAAAGTGAAAAAACAAAAAACAAAAAAAAACCAACATACAGAATGGGAGAAAATATTTGTAAAGCATATGTCTGTTAAGGTACTTGTATCCAGAACATATAAACAGCTCTTACAACTGGAAGATTAAAAAGAAAAAAAAAATCTAATTTTTAAATGAATAAAAATTTGAGTACACTTTTCTACAAAGAAGATATACAAATGACCGATTAATACACATGAAGAGATACTGAACATCTTTAGTGATCTTTGTTGTTAAGTGCCATCAAGTTGCTTTCAGACTCAAAGTAATCTTGTACAGGGTTTCTGAGGAGTGACTGATGGGTTTGAACTACTAACCTTGTGGTTACCAGTCCAGTGCTTATCTTACAGCGTCACACACCAAAGACTAGGAAAACAAAAATCAAAGCCACAATGAAATGCCACTTCATACACACTAAAATAGAGGGTCAGCATAAAAAAAAAAAAAAAAAAAAAGGAAGATGCTCAATGAGATGCTCTGACAGAGTCACTGTAACAATGGGTTCAAACATCGAATGCTTGTGAGAAAGGTGCAGAGACAGGCAGCATTTCATTCTGTTGGACACAGGTCACCATGAATCAGAATCAATTCAATGGAACCTAACAAC
>NW_006408577.1:14129311-14143545 GCF_000296735.1 Chrysochloris asiatica | reverse complement strand
AATGAAATGCCACTTCATACACACTAAAATAGAGGAAAAAAAAAAAAAAAAAAAAAAAAAAAAAAAGTAGACGTCAATGAAACGGAGTGACACAGAGGCTGCAAGAATGGTCTAAACATTGGAATGCTTGTGAGAAAGGTGCAGAGACAGGCAGCATTTCATTCTGTTGGACACAGGTCACCATGAATCAGAATCAATTCAATGGAACCTAACAACAATCTGTGGCTAAAATCAAGAAGCTGGGCAATAACAAGTTTTGGTGAGACTATGAGAAAATTGGAACCCTAATACACTGCTAATAGAATAGTAAAATGATGCCACGGTGGAAAACAATTGGATGGTTATTCAAAAAGTTAGAGTTCCCATATGACCTACTAATCCCATTCCTAAATGTTTTAGATATCCATACAAAAACATGTACATGGATATTCATAACATAATTCGTAAGAGTTAAAAAGTAGAAACAGTTTAAATGTCCACCAATTGAAGACTAGGTTTAAAAGAAATTGGTATATTCATACAAGATAATATACATGCTACAACATGAAAGAACCATGAAAACATTATGCTAAGTGAAATGTCAGACACCAAAGGACAAATATTAAATAATTCCTCTTTTAGCAAAATATTCAGAATAGATAAATGCAGAGAAATGTAAAGTAGATTAGTTGCCAAGGTAATGGGGGAGGAATACATGAAGAGTGACTGCTAATTGGTACATGGTTTCTTTGGGGGATGATGAAAATCTTCTGGAATTATATAGTTATCTTAGTCTGGATTCTCTAAAGAATCAAAACCAGTGAAGCTTATATATGTATATATTGTTATTGTTGTAGATGTTAAGTGCCACTGAGTTGTTTCTGACTCAAAGAGACCCCCAAATAACAGGGTTTCCAAGACTGTTAATCTTTGCAGGAGCAGAAAGTCTCATTTTTCTCCCATGGAGCAGCTGGAGGCCTTGAATCACTGACCTTGTGGTTCGTAGTCCAGTGATTCTCCTACAAAGCTACAGCACTCCCCATGTGTAGAGGGAGGTTTATGTCCAATAACAACAATATATATATTTGTAAACTTCACTGATTTTGCTTCTCTATTGAGTTGGCTCAAATAGTTGTAGAGGTGAACAAGTCCAAAGTCCATGGGTTAGATGGCAGGCTGAAAGCTTCTGACTCCCATAGCTGTAGGGCTGATGAACCGATATTAGGAGATCAGACAGCAAGTAGGCAGGTCAGGCAGGGTAAGATGGCAGTTGCTGATGATTCCCAGAATCAGCAGACAATAAAGCAGGCCACTGGCTCAAGTCCAAAGAGCCAGAGGTCAGATGATGAGTCAGCTTGCAGACTCCAGACCCAGCCATCAGAAAGCAAACTTTGCCTGAGGGTTCAGTATATTGGAAGCAGGCCACACCCTTGAGGAAACATCCTTTCAATTGATTGGTTGCACATAGCAGATCTTACCATGGGGATCACTATGTCTTAACTGGCAAACCACTGAGAATCCTGGCCCACTCAAGTTAGCTCTCACAATCCTCTTTTGTCAAGGTGGCACCTGTGCATTCTCCTAAACCATACATAATTTCTAAATAAAGACAATTATACAGTTATATTTGTATCTAACGTGATACAACTAATACACATACAACTGAAAATACACTATCCCCATTTACATCTTATCTTTTATAAAAGAACAAAAGAAAAATATTTTGCACACATACAAGGGGGGAAAATACTCATAAAAATTACAGTCCTTGTTTTTGCAACTGTACTACATGTCACATGACTGTAGCTGGTATATAAACTACCTTCTACCACCCGTTCCGTATTCCCTTTGCCCTTGGCAAACACCTCAGCTAGTTGTGGCTCTTTAAAACTTAGGAAACTGTGGCCCCACCCTTGGAAACCCCAAAGGTCATGATTCCACCTTTTGAAAGCCTAGAAGGCTCTACCTTTTGAGACGTCAACAGCTTTGCTTCCATCCTCCCTATCTCTTCAAGTTCTTTGGTCTCTAAAAGAGGACAGTCTCGCCTTTGCTTTGCTTCAGCAAAGCTTGTTAGCTTGACAGATAAGTGCCCAGAGGCACTCTACTCTTGGTACCAAATGTCTAGGTTCTCTAGAGACTCAAAACAAATGAAGCTTATATATAAAGAGAGGTTGGTTTGAACTATAAGGTTTGTGATTCAAACCCACCAGCTGCTCCTTGGAAACCCTGTACAGGGACACTTAACAACAACATGAAAAGAAATGGCTCACAGTTGTAGAGGTGGGCAAGTCCCAAGTCTGTGAGTCAGATGTCAGGATGGAGGCTTCTGAGTCACATAGCTATAGGGATAATGACCCAAGATCGGCAGGTCAGATAGCAAGCAGGCAGGTTGGGTAGGTAAGATGACAGCTGCTGATGACTCCCAGGGTTAGCAGGCAATAGAGCAAGTCACTGACTCAAGTTCAAAGGACCAGAGGTCAGATGCTGAGTCAGATTACAGGATCCAGACCCAGCAAAGCATACAAGCTTTGCCCAAGTGCTCAAGATATTGGAAGCAGGCCATGCCCACAAGGAAAGTCCCGTTCAATTGATTGGCTGCTCATAGTGGATCTCATCATGGGGGATTACTAAATCTTGTAGGACCAAGAAGAAAACTCCATTCTGTACATTAGCCTGAACATGTCCTCCTGTTCCAGGAATGTGCTAAATCAGCTCATGCTGCCTTAGAATATCCTTTCACCCCTAGCAACAGCAAGAACTAGATAAGTAATAGACAAGGCTACCCAAGGCCAGATGCCAGATGTTTTCTTTATCCTAGCCTAAGAACAAAAGACTACCAGTACTGACCAATTAAACTGTAACATCTCATACTTTGCCAAATGTCAACCAATCCAAATATTGTAAAGCTGAAAACCTAAGCTTGTTTGAAAACGCTATAAAAACTCCACTATCAAAGAGCTCAGGGCCTTTTCCCGAGTCCGCTGTGCCAGATATGGAGAAGGCCCAGGCTCGAGCTTGAATAAACAACCCTTGTGCACTTGCATCGGTGTTGGCTCCTTGGTGGTCTTTGGGGACCCTGAATTCTGGGTACAATAATCTTAACTGCCAAACCTCTGAGCATTCTGGCCCAGTCAGGTTGACACAAAACTTTAACTATCACAATAGTGATTATGATCATATGACTGTGAATATATTAAAAACCACCTTACACCATACACTTTAATAGGATGATTCTTGATCAGGTGTAAACTATATCAAAGAATCAATTCTATAAAAAATATTTTCAAAATCTCATTCTTACTCTTTCTCCTCCTGTATCCTCTTGCCAGCGGGCCACATCAAGAATACTAGCTGACCTAATTACACTTTATTCCAGTTATTGCCAGAAACTGGGTAAAAGAGGATACACATGCTAACAAAACCGCAAAAACGGTATTCCTATAAATTACCTGACTGGAAAGTCCACTGCTACAAAACTCAAAATCTGTGAGGGATAATTCAAACCAATAAAAAAAAAGAAAAAATCTTAACCTTGCTCTATAGTCAATATACATTCTTAACGTTGCAAAAAGGATAAAATAAAATAAAACCATTTTAGGCTTACACATCTTTATGATACCTTGGCTGAACATAACAAAGCGTCTCTGGTTGACATTGAAGTTAGCATTGCACAGCTGACAGATGATAGACACTCTGTTGTGTAGAGCAGCATGGTGGAAGATAGCATAGCCTCCTTCATCTGAAACATTGATGGTCGAACTTGAGGTTTTACGGCTAAATGTGTGGAAAACAGCAGATAATCCTCTTTCAACAGCAGACTTCATACCAAATGGGATGCTCTAAAATTATTTTAAAAGTCAGAATCAGTTTGCTTATTTTGTTCAAAATACATTTAAGCTTTGTTTTAAAGGGCGTTGGGGATGTGAGCTGGTGTCGCACTGCAGGATAATGCATTGGACGACAAACCCAGCAGCTGCTCCCCGGAAACCCTAAACGGGGTCACATGAGTCGGAATCAATTCCGTGGCATTTAACAACAACAACATAGTAATATAATTACATGATTGACACTCAGCTGGAAAAGAATTTTCACCATACCAATGTGGAAGGTATATTACTGGGTAATTATTAAAATTCCTAAATCTATAAAGCACAGTAAAGAACGTTTAAAACTATTTTTGGAAGGTTTTTTTCCTCCTTCATTTTGTTTGTTTGTTTGTTAAAGAAGTCAGAGATCTGCCTTTGGAGACGTTTCAAAACAGCATTGTTTTAAAACAGATATTCCTGAAATACTTCAAAAACAAATAGAGATGATTGGTTTCTTCTTTGATTTAAAAGCAATCTAATCTAGAAGTACAGAACCTTGAAATATCTAACTAAATACAGTTTGTCTTCTTTTACCGTAGAGAGGTAAAAAATGTTAAACTCTTCAGTTAGACAGTCTACTTAGTATTTTAAAACTACAATGATAGGCACTTAACAACAATATGTACATATTCACGTTGTTGGGAAGTGCCAACAAGTCTGTTCCAATGCATATCAACTCTGTATAGTGTTTCTGTGGAGTATCTTGTTGGTCTGAACCACGAACCTTTTGAATAACAGTCCAGTGCTTATCTACAGCACCACACCTGGACTCCATATATATAATATATAACTTCTTACACTAAATCATGTGGTAATTGCCGGGAGCCAGCCCCAGCAAACTTATTCCAGGTTTTTTCCGAAGGCGAGTGTGGACGTCGGCGATAAGGATTACACGGAGTCAATGGGTCTTCTTCTTACATGCTTTAATATTCTTATTTCTATGCTACTCTAATTCTCTACTTCTCTCATTCTTTACTGTCTTGCTCATTCTTTACTCCCCTGCTTTCCTGCTCATCTCTTTTGCTTCTTTTCTCCCTTCCCCTCCTTCCATTTCTTTACTGTCTCTTTCTCTACATTACTCTTATTCTTTTTCCTTCTACACTACTACTACTAATTATCTACATTACTGCTTTCACTATTCCACTCCCCTGCTCCTTCTTTACATTATTCCCTCTATCCTCCCTCCATTCTTTTCTTGTCTCCTCTCTACCCCGTATTCTTTCTTCTCCCCCTTCCTCTCACTACTTTCATATTCCTTCTACTTACCTCTACTTACTCTACTTCCTCTATTCTTTCTTACAACCCCCTTATATAACATTACAAAAAAAACATTGCTTTCATAGTAATCAATGACATCAAAATACAATCAAGTCTGGGGCACATTCCTCATGGTTTACAACTCTTAAATTTACAACCGGGATGGGAAGTTACAGCAAAGACATTATCTCAAGGCATAGGAGACATTCAGGCACCTTGAAACCTTTTAGTTAAACATTTGTTCCTACATAAATCTATTCTTTTCTCTGAGAAGCAAGTTAACCTTCACATATTTTCCTTAACCTTTGTCTGTTAAAGTCTTGTTAATTTTAGTTGTTAGGTGCAATTAACTCTTCATTAACTTCTTCCATACACTATCTGTTTATAGTCTACAAAAAATCACTTATCAGGGAAACTGACGCTATGAAAAACAACTCCTCTATTTTACTGATCATTAATTTAAGAACGTCTAAGTCAGACTTTTTATTTAGTATCTGTATATACCCATAGCCTTTATCTATAGTCTAATTGTTTTTAGAAATTCTTGTACCCACAGCCCTTATTTATAGTCTATTCGCTTTTAGGATTCTTTATTGCCTTAAACGAAGGCTACAAGGAAGAATGTTTACAATCACTAAGCCTAAGCTGGTAGTAATTCAATTGACAAATCCTATTTCCTAGCAATCTTAAGTACATTGTTAATATAAGTATTAAAACTACCTATGATTACAAGTAGAATGAGATGTAGCTAATGTGTGGCTTCTAACTTTTAATAAAAATATACTAAAGTGTTAGAGAGTCAAAAATCTAAAGTAAAAGGGATACTAATAAAATCATGAATAAATCAGAGAATGATTCAACAAGAGAGAAATTTAACTAGGGATCTGCGCATAGAAATAACTTTGTGGCTCTGTCATCCAAAGAAAATCATTCATCGCAGCTCTGCTAAAACAATGAATTCTTCTATGTGCGAGTTTCCCCGTGTCTCATTTATTTATTTTAATTCCTCAATTAATATGTCTCAATTTATTTATTTTAATTCCTTAATTAATTATGGCTCTTGACAGGTAATCACTGAAATACCTTGCATTTCATAGCTTTTTTGAAACCAAATTTTTTCTTAAATTGTTCATGTAATTGAGCATCTGTCAGCGGAAGTCTTTTTGGCCTCAGATTGTTCACAATTTCATTTATGGCTCCCCACCACTGGGTTTTGTATAGTTGCTGATAGAAAGCTTCAAGTTCAAAACAGATCACATAGTAACTATAAAAAATATAGAAAAAGATACGCTTTTATAACTTTGAAGTGATTTACTACTTTTTTTGTCCTATGCTGGCAAAACTTGATGTTCTATAACAATTAAATATAGAAGGTGGTTGAAATTGTACTCTAGTATAAGTATTTTGATAGCATGGATTCTGTTTTGGGTAAAGGTTCCCTTGGATTTTATTCACTGCAGCAATGAACTAAAGAAACCTCTAGCCCACCAATGTCCTGAGCCAGGTTCCTGGATTACTTTAATTCAGTCTCCAAAATTGAGGGGCAAGTATTATTCTGAATCCTTCATAAGTCTCTATGTTGTTGTTGTTAAGTGTCATCGAGTCAGTTCTGACTCAAAGTGACCCTGTATAGCATTTCTGAGGAGTTGTTGGTGGGTTTGAACCACCAAACTTGTGGTTAGCAATCCAGTGCTGATCCTACAGTGGATTGCTAACCTATAAAAGTTCTCTATAGCATTTGATTATTTTAAATTGCTTTCATATTCTAAAATGTCTCGACATTTTTGGTTTTCATGATTCCTCTTCTTGGTTCTCCTGTACCTCTATTACTTCATCTCAGCCTTTTTTGCTGGTTTTATCTTTCTTTGTCACCTACTGCTTAAAAGCTACTTTCTCTAGGGTTCTAGAATTGTCCCTATCCTTTCAACTACTTCCACGACTTAAAATAAAATGAAACAAACAAAATAACCTTCTATATGCTCTTAAATCTCAAACCTCTACCTCCACCCCGAGGTACTGCTAAACCCATATTTTTTAATTACGTTGTCCAGGGTGTGGATTCAAGAAGATAACACACAAAATATTTCATTAATACCATAAAACATATGCCTATTCCAAAAGATGACATGTATAACAAGAATCAGTTGAAGAAGTTTTAAGTCAGATTTCTTAAGGAAATGAATGGTACGAAGGGTACATGCTGAATCCTCTGCTTTTCAGTCGATCCATAGGATTTGATCCCCACCTCCGCCCCTATTTAACAACTTTGTTAAATATAACATCTGTTAACAAGCTCGAAGGATTATTATACAGGCTGTATCAAAGTACGTGAAGTAGTAAGTAAAACATTCAATACTTTAGCTAGTATGCTATTTATGGGCATCATTTAAAATCTCCATGCCCAGGTTTTAATAACCTAGTTCTCAGCTATATAGTCCCTAATTTTCAATAAGTTATAGCTACTATAAACAAATACTGAAAACTCCTTACCTTTTCTCATGAAATTCCATGACTGGTATTGAATAGTATTCCTTGTATCCTGAATCTTCTCCAAAAGTATTAGCAGCACAATCCCGTATTTTTTCTAAATTTTTCTAAAATATGAGTTATGTTGCTAAAATATCTTTAAGGAAAGTTAAACAACAGCTAAACTTCTTTTTTAGATTAAACCTTATACATGTATATGATAAAATTTTAATATAAGTATCTGCAAACATCCAATCCCTACTTTAGGAATGACAGAAAAAAATAATATGTAATATGGAGAAGAGAAGATAGAAAAACAATGATATTTGAAATGTATAATGTTTATACTGTTTCAGATAAAAATTACTGTGACCAAGCAAACTGTATCTAATACTAATACTAATCTTTGAGATAATTTAGGAGAGTATGTCGTGAATGATCAGTGAAATCTGTACTCTGATGAATTATTCTAGGGCACATATGAGATCTGTAAATTCTGAGAAGATGATAACTGTACTTATTTATAATTTTATGTCTAACATCTAATGCTATACATAATATGTATGTATATAGTACCCTGTGCAGGGTCATTATGAGTCAGAACCGACTCCACGGTACTTAACAACAACAACAGTTACACTAAACACAAGTATGTTAAATAACAAATGAATAAATTATGAGTTGTCAGGATAATATTTAGAGTAATTGCCTAGTGCTATACCAACAAAGACTCCTTCTGATTGGACAATAAGATAAGACTTATGAAATAACAATTTGGGGAATGATAATAATTTAAACCTGAAATTCTTCCAAAGCATTCTCAATTGGAGGGGTGCTGATGTCAAATTCAATTCCTCCATGAACGTGGAAATATTGATTCTCTTTGTAGTGGAAATTCTGGCATTTAAAATCTTGTCCAAAAATAAATGGAGGCAATTCTCGCTCTGTCTTGACCTTGTCATCTCCAAAAATTGAAATAAATTTTTATTTGAAAAATGAACAATTATATTTTGGAGATCTAAATTTTTTATTCACAAAATCAAAGTGAAAAATTCCACATGATGTTAAAATCTTGATAATTAAAGATTATTATTTTTAATACATCATGTGCATATACATTTTAAGCATTAAAATATGGTTATATCAGACATTTGGGGCATTTTCTGTAGTTTCTTTGCACAGATATTCAAAAGTATAACCAAAATGTCACTCCACTTACTGTTTTCTATTACTGAGTTTAAGACTAATATTTTACCTCCATTACCAGAAAGATATCACATAATAATTGAAACTATGTCTTAGAGAACCTTTAGCTAAATAAATACCTCAGCTACCTTAGGTAAAAAGTGATCAAATAGGGAAATAAGTAAATATTTCTCACAGGACAAAAATAAAAAGCTGCTTTCTCCAGAAGTAATGCAACCACACATATTTAAAACTAAAAAAAAAAAAAAAAAACTATAAAAATCCTAGCCTAATTAGGTTTTTTCATTTTTTTTAAAGTTGTTAGCAGAAATGGCTTCATCAGTATAAAGTATATACTCAACATATTTTGAGAAATTTAAAAGATATTGAAAATATAAAAAAATATCTTAATCTAGAATGAACTATTAAAATTTAATCATATTTACTTTCAGTCATTTACATAAGAAAACATTATAGATATAGTCAATGTCCTTCTTAAGTAAGTCCTCACCAAGAACACATACTGTCACAATTTCATATTTAAATTGTTCAAACATATGGGTAATCTTTGCTATCTGAATTCTCACTACCCAAATTTTCACTGGATGATTTACAAAACTTTCTGCTAAAAATTTTCCATCAGAATAGAAAACCCACTTTGCTAACTACATATTTGGACACCGTTGAAAATGTTCATATTGGTTGCTAATCTGGGACGAGGAATAGTTTGGAGGACAGCCTTGCTGTTTAAATATCATTTATGTTATAATCTTTCCACATTAAATAAATTCTTCAAACAAAAAAGATAACCTCATGACAAAATTAGACAAGCCTACTTTAGCACTGAAATGACATCAAGGACATCAGACATAAAGAAACAAAAATATCATTTAAAAAAAAAAAATAGGAAAGAAAGGAAAGTCCAAAATGAATATCAGAAGAGATTATGAAACTTGCTCTAAAATGTAAAGAAGCTTAAGAGAAAAGATGAAGTAAAAGAGCTGAACAGAAGAATTCAAGAATTCAAAGGGTAGTTCTAGAGTATTATATTGAAATATAGAAGGATCTGGAGTTAAAAACCCAAAAGGGAAGAACACACTTGGAATTTCTCAAGCTAAAATAACTGAATAAAAAACTCAAGCCTCAAATTGAAATACTGAAAAGTTATGTGGGCAAAATGTTGAATGATGCAAGCATCAAAAGATGGAAGGAATACACAGAGATACTGTACCAAAAGGAAGTGGTCGACATTCAAGAGATAACATATCAAGAACCAATAGGAATGAAGGAAAAAGTCCAAGCTGTACTGAAGGCATTGACAAAAAGCAAGGTTCCAGGTATTGATGGAATACTGATTGAAATGTTTCAACAAACTGATACAGCACTGGAGGCACTCACTCATCTATGCCAAGAAATTTGGGAGACAGCTACCTGGCCAACCAAATGGAAGAGAGCCATATTTGTACCCATTCCGAAGAGAGGTGACCTGACAGAATGTGGAATTATGGAACAACAATACCATTAATATCAAATACAAGTAAAATTTTTCTGAAGATAATTTAAAAATGGTTGCAACAATACTTAGGGAATTGGTAGAAATTCCAGCCGATTCAGAAGAGGACTGAGAGAATGAGGGATATCATTGCTAATATCAGATGGATCTTGGCTGAAAGCAAAGAATACCAGAAATAGATTTACCTGTGTTTCTTTGGCTATGAAGAGACATTTTCCTATGTAAATCTTAAGAAATTATGGATAACATTGCCAAGAATGGGAAATCCAGAGCACTTAGTTGTGCTCGGAGGGAACATATACAAAGAACAAGGGGCAGTTATTCCAACAGAGCAAGGAGATACTGCATGGTTTATAATCAGGAAAATGTGCTTCAGGGATGTATCCTTTCACCATATTTATTAAATCTGTATGCTGAGCAAATAGTCTGAGAAGCTGGACTATTGAAGAAAAATGGCATCAGGTTGGAGGAAGACTCATTAATGCCCTACAATAAGCAGATGATACACCTTACTTGAAGAAAGTAAAGTGGTCTTGAAGCACTTACTAATGAAGATCAAACACTATCACCTTTAATGTGGGTTGCACTCCAGTATAAAGAAAACAAAAATTCTCACACATGGGTCAATTAGTAGCATATTAACAAATGGAGAAAAGCTTAAAGTTGTTAAGGATTTAATGTTACTTGGATCTATAATCAACACCGATGGAAGCAGCAGTCAGGAAATCAAAGGGATGTATTTGCAATGGGAAAATTTGCTGCAAAGGACTCTTTAATGTTAAAAAGCAAAGATGTCATTTTGGAGAATAAGGTGAACTTGACTTAAGCCATGGTATTTTCAATGGCTTTTCATATGTATTGGAAAGCTGGACAATGAAGGATAAGGAAGACTAAAGAATTGATGCCTTTAAATTATGTTGTTGGCAAAGAATATTAAATATACTATGGACTACCAAACTAATCTGTCTTGGAAGATTCACATACATTGTTGAATTTAGAACATTTCCAGGTAAACAAAAATTCAAAGACTTTGTAAAACTTTTTTTCAAAGTTTTCAAAGACTAACTCTACAAAAAATACCTAAGTGAGTTCTTTGAGAACTAACAACTAATCTCACAACCTGAGATAATATCACCCAGAACTTAATCCAGATATAGAAGCATTCAATATAAAACGAAACTACAAAACTAAAAATAGAGAACCAGAGATATTAATTTTCAACAACAACAAAAATCACAAAGTAAAAAGAGGGAATAGTGTAGTTACAGAACTTCCAAATGAAAAGGAAATTAAGCAAATGCCAATAAATAAATAAATAAAAATAAATCTAATGTAACCCTAAAACTAGATGAAGCCTTACTTATGTCTAGTCCTAGCTCAACCCTTTTTCCTAACACTCACCCTAGTCCTACCCATAACCCTCACACTAGATGAAGTCCTAGGTCTAGCCTAGACCTAGCTATTGTTGTAAACCTAACTCCTTATAGACCTAAGAAAAAGACTCCATTTTGTACATTGGCCTGAGCATGTCCTCCTGTTCCAGGAAAAAAATACAGGAATGTGCCAAGTCAGCTCGTGTTGTATAAGAATAGCCCTCCACCCCTAGCAACAGCAAAAAGTAGATAAGCATAGCCAACAGCTCAAGGCCAGATGCTGTATGTTTTCCTTTATCCTAACCCTGCAGCTCAGGCCACTAGTAATGACCAATCAGATTGTAACACCCCATACCTTGCAAAATGTTAACCAATCCTAGAGTCGCTAAGCTAGAAATCCCCGAGCTTGCTTGTAACCTCAATAAAAACCCTGCTGACTAGTTCAGGGCCTTCATCCCAAGTCCACTGCTTCGGATACAGATGGGATCCGAGCTCGAGATCGAATAAACAACCCTTGTGTGTTTGCTTCGGCATCGGCTCCTTGGTGGTCTTTGGCCATTACAACCCCTAACTCCTTCCCATAACAACAACTAATCTCTCTTAGAAGAAGTACAGCCGGAATATTCCTTAGAAGTGAGGTTGGTAAGACTTCATCTTATGTACTTTGAACATGCTATCAGGAGGGACCCATCCCTGGAGAAGGATATCATTTTGGTAAATGAGAAAAATCCTCTGTGAGATGGCTGAAATAATGGATTCAAACGTAATAATTGTGAGACTGGTGCAGGATTTGAAAGTGTTTCCTTCTGTTTAAACAGGTTGTTATGAGCCTGAACTGACTCAATGGCACCTAATAACAATTTTTACATCACATAGTGAAGAACTTTTTATGGAAGAACTTGTTAGAGGGAGAGGAAGTACAGGAGTCACACTTAAACAGATTTAATCTGCATACAAATGATTACTCCTGCTAATGAGATTGACTGAGATGATCACATTCTAAAACACAATGACATGTTTTTATATAATCAAAGGGTCAAAGGGAACATCCTTTTTTTTTTGGCTTTCTCCTACTACTTCATGACAGTCCTGGTGTGGCACTGTGGGTTAATGCGTCAGACTGCAAAGCCATTTGAACTCCAAGGTCGGCGGTTCAAGCTCACCAGCTGCTTCTTGGAACCCCTATATAGGATCGTTATGGGTCAGAATCAACTCGACGGCACTTGACAAACTACTTCATGAGGAGTCGTGGTGTGGCATTGAGAGATAATGCGCTGGACTGTAAGGTCAGTTTGAACCACAAGGAAACCCTACACAGGGACGCTATGAGTTGGAAACAACTTAAGGGCACTTAACAGCAACATTACTTCATGTATATTTTTGGACAATGGTTAGTAGCCTCTATTCTGGAATTGAGTCCAGATTTAAACATCAATCAATTTAAGAGATTTACCATTTTTTCATTCCTTCACCAGTTTATGCTTGCTTATCTTTACCCTACGCAATACAGCCACAGTGATGAAAATCTCTAGCTCTCTTTTCTTTTTGCCAAATTCACTCAGGTATATCACTTAGTGGTTCTCAGCCCCACATTTACGCTTTAATGTTTTCTCTGAACACACCCATAAGTTAGAATTTTCATATTCCTTACTGTTGGCTTTCAGTGCAGTTTTGCTTGTGGAAGATAATGATCAGAGACTGGAAGGTGAGGAGAAGGACGAAGCCATTTCCAACTCTGGCAGATAATGTTGTGTGGCAGAAGTACCAGGACACCTACAGCATCGGTGAGAGTGGGAGCTCCTTGGCTTGTTGCTCAGGTGCAGTGAGAGTCTGGCAGCAGTCTCTGCCATGTGGTGCTTTTGTGTCCTGAGCAACACCACTTCCCCTTTTGCTTCACTAGGGGTGGTAGCAGCTTCTTGTAATTGTTAGTATTCAAGTAACATCACCTGCCCCTTTTTACTTCTCAACTCGGTCTAAACTTTAAAAATAAATACTTTCCTTGTTTTAAATCGACTCTGTTTAAATGGTCTTATTTACCTGATAATGTTACATATGTTGTTGTTGTTATGTGCCGTGGGATCGGTTCCATAGCAACCCTGTACAAGGTTTCCGAGGCTGTAAATATTTACAGGAACAGAAAGCCTCATCGATCTCCTGTGGAACACCTGGTAATTTTGAACTGCTGACCTTGAGGCTCGAAGACCGATTCGTAACCAGAGCTCCTTAATGTTACATATAATTTGCATTTATTATATATCTTTATTATTTATTTATTTCTATTATAGTACATTCATTACTTTTGTTGTGTGTTGTTAGGTGTTGTCAAGTTGGAAATGACCGTGTGAACAACAGAACAAAATACTGTCAGGTCCTGCACCGTCTTCACAATTGTTTTGTTTGAACGCACTGCTACTGCCAACACATCAGTTCCTCTTCTTGTGGGTCTTCCTCTTTTTTACTGACCCTCGGGCTGCGAACCACAAGGTCAACAGTTCGAAACTACCAACTGTTCCGCGGGAGAAAGATGAGGTGTTCTGCTCCTGTAAAGATTTACAGCCTCGGAAACCCTGGACAGGGTCGCTATGAGTCAGAACC
>NW_006408577.1:14083564-14128911 GCF_000296735.1 Chrysochloris asiatica | reverse complement strand
TTTACTGCTCTAGCAGTACTTTTTACAAAACAGATTTGTTTGTTCTTGTAGAGTGTATGGTACTTTCAATATTCTTCGCCAACATCATAATTCAAATATACTGATTCTTCTATGGTGTTCACTATTGTCCAACTTTCACATGCATATGACATGATTTAAAATTCCATGGCTTGGGTCAGGTGAACTTTAGTCCTCAAAATGACATCCTTGCTATTTAACATTTTAAAGAAGTCTTTTGTAGCCGATTTGCCTAATGTAATTCATTGTTTAATTTCTAGATCACTATGTCCATTAACCTCGACTGTGGATCCAAGCAAAATGAAGTCTTTGACAACTTCAATCTCTTCTCCATATATCATGATGTTATTTATTGATTCATTTGGGAGGGTTTTCGTTTCCTTTACACTGAGGTGCAACCCATACTGAGTGCTATAGTCTTTCAACTTCATCAGTAAATATTTTAAGTCCTCTTTGCATCCAACAAACAAGACTGTGTCATCTGCATATCTCAGGTTGTAAATGATTCTTCCTCCAATTCTGATGCCAAGTCTTCTTCATGTAATCCAGCTTCTCACATCATTTGCTCAGCATATTGGCTGAAAAAGTATGGTAAAAGGATATAATCCTGGTGCACACCTTTTCTGATTTTAAACCATTTAGTATTCTCTTGTCCTGGTCTATGAACAGATTACTCATGAGCACAATTAAGTGATCTGGAATACACATGCTTTGTAATGTTAGCCAAAGTTTGTTATGATTCACACAGTCTGATAGTTTTGCATAGTCAATAAAGCACAAGTGAACATCTTTCTTGTATTCTCTGCTTTCAGCCAAGATTCACCTGACATTAACAATGAAATCCCTAGTTCCATGTCTTCTTCTGAATTTGTCTTGAATTTCTGGCAGCTTATTGTCAATGTACTACTGCAACTGTTTTTTCAGTTATATTCAGCAAAATTTCACTTGCATGTGATATTAGCCCTATGTTTGATTTCCTGACTGCTGCCTTCATAAACATTGGTAGTGAGTTAAAATACAATGAAAATTTTGACAACTTGAATCTTTTCTTTATTTACCATGATGTTACTTATTGGCCAGTTATGAGGGGTTTTTTGTTTGTTTTTTTTTCTCTATACTGAGGTGTAATCCATATTGAAGGCTGTTATCTTTTATCTTAATTAGTGTTTCAAGTTGTTTGTTTTCAGTAAGCATTGTTTTGTCATCTGCATATCACAGGTTCTTAATGAGCCTTCACATAGTTCACATACTTCTTCATATAGCCCAGGTTTTCAGATTATTTGCTCAGTAGACAGATTGAATTCGTGTAAAGAGACATCCCAGACAAACATCTTTCCTGATTTTAAACCACATAGTATCTCCTTGCTCTGTTTGAACGATTGCCTTTTGGTCTGTGTATAGGTTCTACATGAGCACAATTAAGTGCTCTGGAATTCCTGTTCTTGGCAATGTTATCCATAATTTTCTATAATCCACACAGATGAATTGCTTTGCATAGCCAATGAAACACCAGTAAATATCTTTCTGTTATTCTCTGCTTTTAGCCAAGATCCATCTATCAGCAACGATAGCCCGCATTTCCTCCATCATCTCCCGAGAATGGCTTGAATTTTTAGCCGTTCCTTAAGTGTTGTTGCAACCATTTTTTTCATCATCTTCAGCAAAATTTTACTTGTTAATGATATTGCTTCATAATCTCCAGATTCTGCTGGGTCACTTTTATTGGGAATGTGTATGAGTATGGATCTCTTCCAGTCCTTTGGTCAGGTAGTTGCCTAATTTACCTGGTAGTTTTAGCATTCCTGAGGAACTCAGGTTGTTTTCCTTTTAAATGTTCTTTGAGTTTGAGGAACAAAAATGTCTGAAGGGACAAGATCAGAGCTGTAGGGTGAATGGGGCAAGGTTTCACAATGAAATTCTCATAGGACACTTGGAAACCTTGAAGAATAAGCAGGTGCATTGTTATGATAGAAAAAATAAAATGCTCAGTGCAGCTTTCCTGCCCCTTTCTCACCAATGCAGTTTTCAATTTTCTTAAAACTTCTTCATAATGATTCCTGGTGCTCATCCTGTGTCCTGGTAGAAAATCTATCAAGATTACTCCTTTGGAATCACAAAAATCACTTGTCATAACCTTCTGAGCTGATTACTTTGTCCTGAATTTAACTGGCATAGCATATTCCCTCATAAACCATTGTTTGGATTGGATCATTTTTTTAAGGCACCGTAATAAGATTAAGACAAGTATATGTGTCTTCAACCATTCACTGACTGCAAAGGCATATTTAAAACCTTTTTTTTGGAATAAAATTGTGCATGTATGAACTGGAACCTTATAGCAACACTTTTTGACTTATTTTCTCATGATTGTGTGTTTGTGTGTGTGTGTGCATATATGTACATATATAGAGGTTTTTTTTTTTTGAGGTATAGTTAATTACCATATAATTCATGCCACACACACACATATACACTCGGAGACCTTATACATGGTTGGTATGAGTTAGAACTGACTCAAAGGCACTTAATGAGAGTAACAATGTGAAAGGAGACAGTTTGAAAAGTCTGTATTTATATAATTCCAACTATATGACATTCTGGAAAAGGCAACACTATAAAAGGTTAAAAGATCAACAGTTGGCAGGAATTCAAAAGGAGCAGGGAGGGATGAATAGGTAAAACACCAAGGAGTTTAAGGGTGAGACTATTTTGTATGATAGTGTAATGGTTATTGTTGTTAAGTGCTGCCAAGTTGGTTCTGACTCATAGCGACCCTGCATAGGGTTTCCAAGGAGCAGCTGGTGGGTTTGAACTGCCAACCTTGTGATTCAAAGCGACCTTGCATAGGGTTTCCAAGTAGCAGCTGGTTGGTTTGAACTGCCAACCTTGTGATTCAAAGTCCAGTGCTGATCCTAACAGTGCCATACCAGGCAGGAGTCCAGTGTAGTGGTAGATATATGAAAAAACAATTGTAACAATAAATGATACAGTGACTGTCTTTACACATTTCATTTTATACATGTTTAGATAGAAATAATGGTTATTTCTGAGATTTTTTTTTCTTCCACTACCTTTGTACTAGTCTGTATTGTTCAGACTGTTTTTCAATGCTGTTGTTGAGTGCCTTTGAGTCAGTTCTGACTCATAGCAACCCTGTATAGGAATGACTGGTGGGTTTGAACTGGTGGGTTTTAACTTGTGGTTAGCAGTCCAGTGCTGATCCTACAGCACCACAATAGGACAGAAGCAATAAGATTTTACACTGAAAATGTAAAAATAGGGGGAGGCGGCAAGATGGAAGACTAAGCAGAAAGGTTGTACAGACCCTCTACAACAAAGATTTGGAAAAAGACATGAAACAGGGGCAGATGATCGTCATGGAACTCTGAACTTCAGATGAAGGTATAGAGAAGTGGATTGAATGCTGACTAGGAGAAAGTTAAGAAACACCGGTGACCTGTGCCCACCAACAAGATGGACACAGCCATCTTGAGCTTTTGTGAGCAGCTTCTGAGTAAGAAAACATATTGGCATTGCAGAAACATACCTGTGGCTCACAGAGATAAAGATATGTTTTTTTTCTTATTCTCTACACTCCCCTGGTGATCAGAAGCAAGGCTTACTCTCCTAGGGCAACACCAGCTCTCCTGTTGGACAGAGCTACACAGAGATGAGTAGTCATGGTTGTTGGCCCCATTCAAAGAGAAGGGAACTATCCATATTGACCCCATTCAGTTGGGTTCTGGTCCAAATCTGCAGAGGTGGGGCTGGTCCTGGACTAACCCTCATTAAGAGAAGCAGTTGAACAGGCACATGGGGAAGAAAAAGCAAGAAACTATACTGGAGGTTAGCCACAGTTTGGACATCTTGAACTTCCATGGGCAACTTTGAAGACAAAAGGAGAGTTGAGAGCACAGAGGCATATTGTTTAGTGGTGAAGAGAAAGGAGTGAATTTTGTACCCTTGTATCTTACATTCCCCTGGTGACTAGAGGTGTGGTTGGCCTCCATCCATGTATAATGCCCAGGGAAGCTCCTGTTCTCTGGGCTGTCAAAGTCTCATCAAACTACATGTGGAGTAAACAGCACCAATCCCAGCAACTGGAATCAGGTGTGGTCTGTTCCAGGCCTGCAGAACTGGATGGAAATATCCTGATATCTCAGCTGCTTTGGGTCTACATGAACTATTTCTGGATTGGGTACCCAGAATAGGCAACACCTAGCCTGACAGAAGCTCCACCTAGGGTTGAGTATTGCTGACTCATCCCTCACCCAACCATGATGTTAAAACCTTGGCTGGCAGGAGACCCCAGAATTTTCTCCTCTCTGTTTTTGTTTATTTATTATTTCTCCATTGTCTTTCTCTCACTTGCTTTCTAAACTTTCTAACCCCCCCTTAAGTTTTCCTTCTCCTTCCCTTTCCCAAACATTGCTGCTACTTCCTTTATTTTTCTTTTTTAAGCCCTCTTTGCTTTTTCATTTTAATTTTCTTGCTACTCTTTGGTCTATTTCCCTTTTACTCATCTCCTGATCTCACCCACCAGTAGGCAGTTAATGAGTGTCTAAGAATATACCAACATACAATCATCAGCTGAATACAAATATAACACCACCACAATGTCTCAAAAGCAGCAGAAATTTTCTGCTCATATGAAGAAACAGGACAGAATGGTTCAAACTGTGAGCAAAAGGCAAAGCTAGAAAACATTTTTGAGCAAAAAGAGGCATTGGAGTTACCTGAAAAAGAATTCAACAAAATGATATCTAGGTACCTACAAATGACTGATAGAAAGGATTTCTATATTTTATCAAACAAAATAGATAAAGGATTGGAGACAATGCAAAACCTGCAACTACAACAACAAAAAACTGTAAAGTGAAACCAATCAATGATTACAATGAATGTAAGTGGCTTAAATGTACAGTCAAGAGACATAGAGTAGCTGAATAGGTAAGAAAACAAGACCTTTCAATATGCTGTCTACAAGAGACACACCTTACACACAAAGACAAAAATCAATTAAAAATCAAAGGATGGGAAAAAATATATCAAGCTAATGGCAATCAAAAATGAGCAAGAGTGACAAAATTAATTTCTGATAAAATAGACTTTAAGGCAAAAACCAGCATAAGGGACAAAGAAGGATATTATCTTATGATTACAGGGTCAATTGAACAATAAAACATAATGATAATAAACATCTATGCTCTCAAGGAAAAAAACCTCAAAATACATAAATCAAACTCTAATAGAACTGAAGAAAGAAATAGACAAGTCTACAATAATAGTTGTTGTTATTAAATGCCATCCAGTCAGTTCCAACACATAGTGGCCCTGCATAGGGTTTCCAAGGAGCAGCTGGTGAGCTTGAACCACCAACCTTGAGGTTTAAATCAACTTTGCAGTCCAGCACATTAACCCACAGCACCACACAAGGACTGCACAATATTAGTAGGAGATTTTAATACATCACTTTCAATTAAGGGCAGAACAACTAAAAAGAATCTCAACAAAGACACAAAAGAAGTTAGCAATGCAGTCAACCAACTTGACCTCATAGATTGATACAGAGCATTCAATCCAACAGCAGCAAAATACACATTCATTTCCAGTGCACATGCAATGTTTTCTAGAATGGATCTTATGTTAGGTCACAAAGCAAACCTTAATAAATTTTTTAAAATACTGAAATGCTCACAAACATCTTTTCAGATATAATACTATAAAATTAGAAATCAACAATAGGAAGTTGAGCAAACAAAATCAAACACATGGAAATTGAATAACACCTTGCTGAAAAGTTACTGGGTAATAGAACAAATAAAAAAGCAAAAAACAAAAAATCCTTGACTCAAATGAGAATGAAAACACAACATACAAAAACCTTTAGGACACAGCAAAAGCAATGCTGAGGGGGCAATTTATAACAATAAATGCACACATGCAAAAAGAAGAAAGATCTAAAGTCAACATCTTAACCCATCATCTCCAAAAATTAGAAAACAATCAGCAAAGTAAACCTAATGTCACCAGGAGAAATAATAAATATTAGAGCAGAAATAGATGAATTAGGAAACCAAAAAAAAAAAAAGAAAGAAAGAATCACCAAGAAAAGAAGTTGGTTATTTGAAAGGATTAATAAAATTGACAAACCATTAGCAAATCTAACAAAAGAAAAGAGGGAAAAGATGCAAATAATACACTTAAGAAACTATATGGATGACACCACAAAAGAACCAATGAAAATAAAAAGGATGATAATAGAATATTGTGAAGAGTTGTACTCCAAAAAATTTGAAAATCTAGAAGAAATGGATCAATTTTTAGAAAAACCCAACCTATATAAACTAAACACAGAGTGAAGTAGAAAAATTGAACAGATCTATAACAAAATCAGAACTTGATCACTAAGAAACTTCCAACAACAACAACAAAAGTCCAGTCCCAGATGACTTTATTGGTTAATGTTACCAAACATTCAGAGAAGAGCTGACACCAATTTTACTCTATTACAGAATACAGAAAAGGATAGGAAACTTCAAAATACATTTTATGAAGTAAGCATAATCCTCAAACCAAAACCTGGCAATGATATACTAAAAAAGACAATTATAGAGTGATATTCCTCATGAACATAGATGCAAAAATTCTCAACAGAATCCTAGCCAATAGAATTCAACAACATATAAAAAAACAATAAATCAAGACCAAGTAAGATTCATAGAAGGGATGCAAGAATGGTTCAATACTAGAAAATCAATCAATGCAATCTATCATATAAACAAAACAAAATAAAGAACCACATGATAATATCAACTGGTGCAGAAAATCCAACATCCATTCCTGATAAAAACACTCAACAAATTTGGAATTGAAGAGAAATTCCTCAATGTAATTAGAGCATATACACTAATCCAACAGTAAACATTACTCTCAATGAATAGAAAATGAAAACATTCCCTTTGCAAGGAGGAATCAGAAAAGGATGCCTGTTATCACCACTCCTATTCAATATTGTATTGGAAGTTTGTTGTTATTGTTAAGTGCCGTCGAGTCGGTTCCGACCCATAGCGACCCTGTACGGGGTTTCCAAGGGTGTAAATCCTTACAGGAGTAGAAAGCCTCATCTTTCTCCCGCGGAGCGGCTGGTAGTTTCGAACCGCTGACCTTAAGGTTCGCAGCCCGATTTGTAACCACTACGCTACCAGAGTTCCTTTTTTAGCCAGAGATATAAGGCAAGGAGGAGTCCTGGTGTGGTGCTGTAGGATAATATGCTGGATTTAAAGGTTGGTTTGAACTGTAAATTTGGTGGTTCAAACGCACTAGCTGCTCTTGAGAAATCTTAGACAGGGTTGCTATGTGTCTGAACCAACTCAATGGCACTTAACAACAAAAGGCAAGGATAGGAAATTAACAGCATCCAAATTGGCAAAGAAGAAGGAAAAGTCTTTGGTGTATTTGCAGATGATATGGTCCTACACATAGAAAATCCCAAAGACTCAGAAAGAAAATTATTGGAACTCAATAAAAGGTTCTGCAAAATGGCAGGGTACAAGATCAATATACACAAATCAGTTGGACTTCACTAAACTAATGAAGACAGCTCCAAAGAGGAAGTTAGGAAAGCAATACCATTTACAGTAGCTAACGAAAAGATGAAATGCTTAGGAATAAATATAACCAGAGAAACAAAAGACCTGTGCAAAGAAAACTATAAAACATTACTACAAGAAACCAAAATGGAAGAATATACCATTCTTTTGGACAGGAAGACTTAATATTGTGAAAATGTCAACATTACCCAAAGCAATCCCAATTCAGATTCCAACACCATCCTCTAAAGAGATGAATTAAATGATCAATAACTTTATATGGATAAGCAAAGAACTGCTTAATAAGAAGAACAAAGTTGGAGGGCTCTCACTCCCTGATCTCAAAGTTTACTACACAGCAAACTAACAAAACAACCTGAAACTAGTACAACAAAAGACACATAGATCAATGGAACAGAATTGAAAACCTATAAGTAAATCCATATACATACAGGCAGCTGGTCTTTGACAAAGGGTCAAAACACATTAAATGTGGAAGAGATAGTCTCTTCAATAAATGGTGCTGGGAAAACTGGAAATCCATTTGCAGAAGAATGAAACAAGACCCATATTTCACAATACATACAAAAACAAAACTCAACATGGATTAAAGACCTAAATGTGAAACCTAGAACTATAAAGATCATCAATGAAAAAAAAAGGACAAATTTGTGAGCTCTTATACATGTAGTGGTTACGAATCGGGCTACTAACCTCAGGGTCAGCAGTTCGAAACTACTAGCAGTTCCATGGGAGAAAGATAAGGCTTTCTGCTCCCATGAAGAGTTACAGACTCGGAAACCCTGTACAGGGTCACAATGCATCGGAACGGTCTCCACAGCACATAACCACCATACATAGTATAAACACACTATGAAACATTACTAAAAACACACAAATAGTAGAAGACAAAACAGATGACTAGAACTTCCTAAAAATTAGGCACTTAATGTGCACGAAAATATTTCACCAAAAGAATAAAAAAGGAGTTCACAGACTGGGAAAATTTTTTTGCAATGACATAGCAGACAAAGGACTAATCTCTCAAATCTATAGAAAAAGACAAACAATCCAATTTGAAAATCGGCAGAAATGGGGCTATAATGTGCTCAGTGAAGGAGGCTTCCTGCAGAGCCTCTGCATTACATAAGCCCATAGGTGGAATCCTGTACAACATTCAAAATCTTCTGAGATGGGAAATCTCCACCTGAAAGGACAAGCAGACCAGCCTAGAGTGGCTAGAAGAACAGAAGATACTTCTTGAAAGAAAGACCTACAGGAAAATACAAAACAATACAGGCAGATTGACTGATTACTACAAGAACAAGCAAGTTGCTCGCCCAGGAGACATCAAGGCAAGTGGTTGGGTCCCCTCAGGGCAAACCTCCTTCTAAGACTAAGACTCAATGGGAATACACGATCTGATTGGTGACTACCTTCGACACTGATAAGGGGAAGTGAGGGAAAAACAGCAATGAAGCTGTGAACTAAGCCCTACAACATTCAATAGACTCCTGTGAACCCGGGTGGAGACCTGGTTGGCCAGCAGTGTGGCAAGACCTGGGGACTCTTGGGCCCAGAGTCAGTGACATAGCCACAGAGGACTAGAGGGGAGAGTGAAGCATCCATCTGATATCTTATGATATGCACAAGAACACCCACACTTGTAGATAATACCCACTTGACCTGGCTTCAATGAATGGATGATCAGAGCTCAGCTAGAAGAAAGAAGAGGAAAAAAAGAGTAATCTGACACAATTTGATGAACTTGACCTACAGCTATGGATGCAGTAGCTCAAAAGAGGGAACAAATCTTTACAGCAAGGATCATTCCCACTGCCTCCATACATAGAGTAGACAGGGATAGGCAACTTTGACATTGGCTTCTGAAAATGGGGTGGGGGGTGCTATAAAGGCAAGAAGTGACTGGCTTACAAGCTTTCAAGAGGGAACCTAGATCCAGAGGGTTCCAAGGAAGGTAGAATCTCCACTGAGTAGTATCCAACCTGTCTAGGCGGGGCTGGTGAAAGGAGATGTGGGTAGGTCTCTTGTGATACAATGGTGAATAATTGTTATCAGAACTGATTGAGAGGGTTGGAAAGGTAAAGGTAGACGTTTTGTAGCAAAAGGAAGAGAGTGATTAATTTTGCAGTCTAGGAGCAGAGGTCCGTGGGACCACCAAGGGAGAAGAGCAGAGAGTGGGACTCTACCCAGAGAAGCAGTGATGCCAGAGATGAAGGCAGAAGTGAGGACATGGAGTGATGGAGCGGCTGGGGACTTTAGACCCAGAAAGGGAGAGGGGCTGTGTGCTGATGACTGGGGGGCGGGCTTGCAGGGTGTACACTTTGGTTGGTTGATGATGCAGGGAGGGGATTGTAACCATGGCAATGAAATGATATATGATAGGATGAATGTAAAGCTAATGTTCTCCCATGTAAACCATCACATAATTCACAATAAAACATTTTAAAAACTAATAAAATTGGCAGAGGACATGAACAGACACTTCACCAAGGAAGGCATTCAGGTAGCTGGCAAACATATGAAGAATTGTTCATCATTAGCCATTAGAGAGACGCAAATCAAAACAATAATGAGATATCAGCCCATACCAGCACTAATAGCAAAGTTTATAGAAAGGGTATGGAGAGACTGGGGCTCTCTTACATTGCTAGTAGGACTGTAAAATGGTTCAACCACTGAGGAAAATGGTATAGCATTTCCTCAGAAATTTGGAAACAGAAATACAGTATGACCCAATAATCCCTCTACTTGGTATATATCTACAAGAAATCAGAGCCAGGACACAAGTAGATACATGCACACCAATGTTCATTGCAGCAATAGTCACAATAACAAACAGATGGAGACAATCTAAATGCCCATCAATGGAAGAATGGCTAAACAAACTTTGGTTCATACACACAATGGAATAGTATGCAGTGTTGAAGAATACATGCATCTGCAAAACACCTCATAATATAGATGAACCTGGAGGCCATTAAGCTGAGTGAAATTAGTCAATCACATAAGGGCAAATATTGTATGAAACCACTATTGTAAAAGCTCAAGAAAAGGTTTTCATACTAAAAGAAACATTCTTTGATGCTTAAAACTGGCTAGAAGTTTGAACCACCAATCTTGTAGCTCTCAGTCTAGTGCTGATCCGACAGCACCACACACCTGGCTAAAAAATGTCATGGCGTTTACTGCATATCATCTCTTTCTAATTTCCCATCTCTCCCCCACAACCTCATTAAGCATCCACCTGCTTTGCACCTCTCTCCCTTTTAGTATTTCCATCCACATTAAATAGGGCTGAATGTTCAAGATCTGATTCATCTCTATTGTAAAGTGCTATGGAAGACTATTTTCCCACTTTTCTGTTGGAAAGTAAGCACAAGTCAAAGAAGTCCAATTAACAGCATACATAGATTAATCATTTTGCCTAGGTTTTATTCAACTTGCAGGTCTCTTAATATTTTTCTCATCACTTAGAATCAACTCAGTAGTACAGTGTGTAAATGAAAAACATGCTGTAGTTTGAACCATCTCTGATTAATATATACCAATTATATTAATAATCAATATAATAATTAATGTAACTATATGAATAATTCAAACATTATGTGTATATATATTAAGTGTTTTAATTATCTTGATTACATTCAATTCTGTTCTCTCGTGTTTCTTGCCTTCTAGCCATTTATATGTTAACAAGCTACAACTATGCTACTTGCTTGGGTCCACATATACCTACATATTATATTTGTGTTTTGGTTATACTCTTACCTGAAAAAGGATGAAGCAGCGAACTTAGATAGGGAACTTTCATCTTCTTTTTTAAACTCAGTAGAAACGGGGTCAGAAAACATATTAACTTTAGGTATCCCATCTCTTTTCTGATATCTGTTTTTTTCTCTAAGTGTTTCTGAATTATTTTCTTTTGAAGATACAATCTTTGCTGTAGTCTCTGATAGGTACAAATATCAAGATAATCCTGGTTGTATTTTATAGCATTTGTAAGCCAATAAGCTGTTTCAAATATAAAGATATTTTCATACTGCTGAACTTGTGTGGTACTAAATGTCAACTTTAACTGAATATTTTCAGCATATTTCATAAATACAGCTTTTTCTTCAGGACTATTGGGATCATATGTTGGATCTTCATTCATGTCTTCATTATATATTCCTTCAAAGTCAGGATCCTTTGTAATGTCAACCAAACCTTCAAAGTAAAATAGAAAAATTACAAGCAATGAAAATCTCATATTTCTGGATAAATACAACAGATTGAACACAGTTAGATCTTGAAATCCTAATAACATGACAATTAAAAAATAATGAGATGCCAGTAAAACCATATAAGATCAAAAGCAGGAGGGTGAGGAAGGAAGCAGAGTGGAAAAGAACGGGAACTTATGGAATTATAAAAGATTAAATTCCCTTTCTATTCACAGGAAAGAAACACCATCCCATGGAAACACAATAAAATAAGCCCCATCTTTAAGCCTTGAAAATAGGATAAAGCAACAGCAACAAAACGTGATAACACGTTAAGTAGGAAATCATCTTCTCACTTGGACTGAAAGTATCATTTGCTTGTTCTGATCTACCACCACACAGTTTTCCTTTTTGCAGATGAGTTAAACGTAATTTCTCTCATAAATTCCTGTTACATTTGTTTGTCATTTATTATCAAATTAAGGACCTTCGTATTACTAAATTAACTTTTTAAGAATGTTTAATCTGCAATGTAACCTTTAATCTAGGTTTCAGAACACTGCTTTGAATTATAACACAGGACTTGTAGAAAATGTGAAGTTAGTTCTCAATATACGAACCTTGAGGTGTAAAGGACACATCAATGTGTTTCTCTTCTGCCGGTCCCTCTGATTCTTCTTCAAATGTATAAAATGCCAGAATCTTCTTGGGTATTTTCAAATGCCACTAATATTCATCACCCCCCTTTTGTAAAAGGGTTAGTAAGATAAGTAAGATAAATTATAAAGAGATTACAGAGAAATTAAAGAGTCTGAGTCAGTTAAAAAAAAACCAACTACGTCTAAAATAGAGCATTGTTGAAACCTCTAGAAATTTTGTGGCATCAGAGTGGATGAGAGTCAACATCAGGAAGGTAACTTCACCACAGAACCCCAAAAGACTTAGAAATTGGAAGCACACTGACTCCTGAAAGTCTGATTAAGGTGCATTTAGAAACCCCATAACCCCTTCCTCAGATGACACAGGGCATTTATATTTTATATATTTTATATATAAAACAATACTCCAAGAATTGATGGATTATAAATTTATAAAAAAAAAAAAAAACATTTCAAGACACTCTTTTTGAATCTTGAAGCGTAATGCTCTCTGTGATAGGATTATATCCATATGTCTATAAGGAAGACCAGTTAATAGGACTAATATTCAAATTTACACACCAACCACTAAAGCCAATGATGAAGAAATCGAAGCATTCTACAAACTTCGTGAGTCTGAAATTGATCCTGAGCATCGGCCTGGGAGGAGGTTTACCAGTCCACAAATCTTGGTCCTGACTTAGTCCCAAGAATGATTAAAAAGTAAGGATAATCAGGCATGAGGAAATCGTCCCAGATAAAAGATAGGGTCTGTATAATAAGCAGAGGGTAAGGACAACAGGTGGAGTCCTGATGTGGTGCTATAGGATAAGCACTGGACTGCTAATTGCAAGGTAGGTGGCTCATACCTCCCAGTCACTCCTTGGAAACCCTATACAGGTTTACTACTAGTTGGAATCTACTTGATGGCACTTAACAACAACATCAAGGACAATAGATTTCAGAGAGTAGTAATAATAGGGTAGCAGACCTAGAGGACAATCAAACAGAAGTAAGAGGAAGAAGGTGTCTACAGAGGCACATCAAAGGAAACAAAACAAAACCAAAAACCTAATAACCGAAGAGAAAATATTTTAAAACATGAGATCATTAGTATGCAATCATTTTATATGCAATATACAAATGAACAGATATTTACCCAGGATAGTCAAGAAGTCATTTTGCTGTTATATACACAGTTGTGCAATAATGGACATCTTCAGGTAGATACTACTACTCCTCTGCCAAGATATAGGACTATGGTAGCTTGTGTGCTGATATGATACTGGAAGTTATGCTCACTGGTATTTAAAATACTAAGTCACCCATGGTAGAAAACTTTCAGTGGAGCTTCCAGACTAAGACAAACTAGGAAGGAGTGGCAGATGACTTTTGAATCATTAGCCAATGAAAACCTTATGAATCCCCATGGAATGTTGTCTGATAAAGGAGAGTAGAAGAGTATCTCAGGGTGGATGGTACTCAAAATACAACTAAAGAAAAGCTGTCACCTCAAAGTAGTTGTTGTTAAGTGCCACCATCGAATTGGTTCCAACTCATAGAGACTCTGTATAGAAATTTCAAGGTTATAAATCTTTATGGGAGCAGAAAGCCTCATCTTTCTCCTGAGGAGTGGCTGGTGACCTTAAACTGTCAACCTTATTGTTCAAAGTCCAGTGCTTATCCTACAGAGCCACCACTTACACCTTCAAAGTAGAGTTGGCCTTAATGATGTGGATGGAACAAAGCTTTCAGGATGTTCATTTGCTGATGAGGCATGACTCAAAATGAGAATAAACTGCTACAAACTTCAATAAAAATTGGACCATGAAGAATATGAAGTATGAACCTGGGGAAATTAAAAGTTACCAAAAATGAAATGGAATGCATAAATATTGGTATCCTAGGCATTAGTGAGGTATTGGCTATTTTGAATGTGACAACCAAATGGTTTGCTATGCCAGGAATGACAAATTAAAGCCAATGGCATCACATTCATCATGAAAAAGAGCATTTCAAGAAGCTCTTTTTGAATCTTGAAGTGTAATGCTGTCTGTGATAGGATTATACCCATATGTCTCTAAGGAAGAACAGTTAACAGGACTAATATTCAAATGTACACACCAACCACTAAAGCCAATGATGAAGAAACTGTGAGTCTGAAATTGATCAAATATACAATCATCTTGCACTGTATTATTGGTGATTGGAATCTGAAAGTTGGAAACACAGGAAGGATTGGTAGTTAGAAAACATGACCTCAGTGACAAACGATGCTAGAGACCACATGATAGAAATTTGCAAGATCAATGATTTCTCCATTGAAAATATCTTTATTCAACAGCTATGATGAGGACCTTACCAGGTGAAATACACAGGAATCAAATCAACTACAGCTGTGGAAAGAGATGGTGGAGAAATTCAAAATCATCAGCCAATTCATGGCTATGTGTCATCAATTACTCATATGCAAATTCAGGTTGAAGCTGAAAAAAATTAAAACAAGTCTACGAGAGCTAAAATATGACCTTGTGTCTATCTCATCTGAATTAAAGAGCATCTCAAGAAGACTTGATGCATTGGACACTAAAAGACCAGAGTATTGGGGTGACATCCAGAACATTTTACGTGAAGAAAGCTAAAGGTCATTTAAAAGACACAAAAGAAAAGAAAGATCAAAATAGATGTAAGAAGGGACTCTGAAACTTGCTCTTAAACATAGAGAAGCTCAGGCAACTGGAAGAAATGAGGAAGTAAAAGAACAGAATTGAAAATTCCATAAGGCAGCTCGATAAGACAAAGTATTGTAATGAAATGTGTAGAGACCTGGAGTTAGAAAAGCAAAAGGGAAAAAGAGTTAGAATTTCTCGAGCTAAAAGAACTGAAGAAAATATTCAAGTCTCAGTTTGGAATATTGAAGTAGTCTAAGGAGCTCTGGTAGCGTAGTGGTTACAAGCCAGACTGCTAACCTCAAAGTCAACAGTTCGAAACTATCAGCTGTTCCGCAGCAGAAAGATGAGGCTTTCTGCTTCCGTAAAGATTTACAGCCTCGGAAACCCTACGCACTGTCGCTATGAGTAAGAACTGACTATGTGGCACATAACCAACTAACCAACAAATGGGCAAAATATTGAATGATTCAAGAATCATCAAAAAAAAAAAAAAAAGATGAAACGAATACAGAGAGTCACTGTACCAAAAATATATGGTCGATGTTCAATCATTTCAAGAGGTACCATATGATCAAGAATTGATGGTATCACAGGAAGAAGTCCAAATTTCACAGAAGGCATTGGTAAAAAACAAGACTCCAAGAATTGATGGATTATAAATTAAAATGTTTGAACAACTCATGTAGTGCTAGAGGTCTTCACTTGCGGGGGGTTCCTGTCCTCCGCGGGGGTTGTGGGACATGAGCGAATACGCGGAAACGTCGGGTGAAGAAATGAATGAATACAACTCGAGAGGCTTTTCAACTTGTTGTGCTGTCCGGCTATGCTCTCTAGCTTCTGCTCTTGCTTCTGCTTCCTGTTCTCTTTGCTGTCTGCTCTCTGCTGTCTGTTCTCTCTGCTGTCTGCCCTCTGCCTTCTGCCTTCTCCCTCTTGCTCTCTTCTTCTTCCTCCTAGCTCTGCCTTCCCTGGCTCTGCCAGCTCCTTCTCCTTTCTTTCTTCTTTCTGCTGCTCCCAGCCCAGCAAGTCTTTATTTTTTATACTTAAAATTACACAGTACATGCATTGACACTTTTATCATTTCTTGAATTATTACACAGTTAGTCACAACATTCTTGCACCTGGTCATTAGACAACCTTGACAAAAATACTTCTATGATGTTCAGACTGACCTTCATCTCCTTTCCCAGTATGAGATAAAATTTTTTCTTCTTGTTTCTACTAAAAGTTTAAAAACCTCTATCCTACATAATGTGCTATTATTTTTATAAGAAAAGTATTCATTAAATCACTTAGAAGCTATGTGGCATAAAGCTCAACTTGGCTACTTGCTGCAAGAAGTGTAGATTATTAAGTCAAAACTATCCTTCACTTAAGTTCATTATTGTCTACTTATTTATGCAGGTGCTTGTATATAGAGGTTTGAGAATTCTAGCTAGTGGCTGAATGTGGTGAGGCCTATGGGGGTAGGTCAGCTTGACTCTATTATGCTGTCTGCTTTTGTGGCCTCACAAATGCAGTTACTTAGGTTTTCTAATGAAAGAGAGTAATTTACACAATTTCTCTTTGTATTCAATCCACCAAGGCTGAAAGCAATTGCTGCTTAGCTAGTTTTTCCTAAGGTTTGTAGAACTCATAGTGAAAGCTGAGAATATTGCCAAATTATATATTTTTACAAGTAAATTCAGGGCTAACTTGAAGGGAAGATAAGGGTCAGCTTTTGAGAATCATATGCCATGCATAATGTCTCTCCTCTTAGTGCGGCCTTGCCAAGCACCCAGAGTTAAGTGCTTCCCGCATTCACTAGTCTACGTCAAGATATTTGGAAGACAGCTACCTGATCAACTGATTGGAGAGATCCATAATTGTACCCATTACCAAAAGGTGACCCAATAGAATGTGGGAATCATTAGAAAATACCACAAATATCACATGCAAGTAAATTTTTGTTAAAGATAATTTTAAAACTTTTCAATAGCACATTGACAGGGAGTGGTCAGAATTTAAGCCAGATCCAGAAGAGGATATGGATTGAGGGATATCATTGCTGATATCAGATAGATCTTGGCTGAAAGCAAAGAATACCAGAAAGATATTTCCTTGTGCTTTATGGACTATATGGATCAACCTCATTGAATCAATTGTATGGACCATAACAAACTATGGATAACAATATGAATGGATATTAACATAACACTTAATTGTGCAAATGTAGATACTATACATAGAAAAAGAGACAGTTGTTTAAACAGAACAAGGGGGATACTGAATGGTTTAAAATCAGAAAAGGTGTTTGTCAGGGTTGTATCCTTTCACCATACTTATTCAGTCTGTATGCTGAGCAAACAATCCTACCTTGCAAGTTGGATTTCTTGAGCCTGTTTTTTCACCAATACCATCAGTGAGGCTTCAGTGTGGATTATACCTCAATGTAAAGAAAATGAAAAACTTCACAACTGGACTGATAAATAACATCAAAAGAAACGGAGAAAATATTGAAGTTGACAAAAAGTTCAATTTGCTTGTATCCACAATCAACACTCATAAAAGCAACAGTCAAGAAGTCAAAGGACTCTTGTCAACCTGGATCACGACCTGGGTGGCCAGCTATACAGCAAGATCTGGGGACTCCTGAGCCCATAAATAGGGACATAGTCACAGAGGACTAGAGAAGACAGTGAAGCATCCAGCTGATGTGGGAAATTAGGGGAGATGCACAAGAACACCCATACTTGCAGATAGTACCCATTTGACCTAGCTGCAATGGCTGGTTGGTCAGAACTCAACTAGAAGAAGAAAGAAGAGGAAAAAGAGCGTAATCTACTACAATTTGATAAACTTGACCTATACTTATGGATGTAGTAGCTTAAAAGAGGAACAAATCTTTACAACAAGGATCAGTCCCACCCCCTCTGTACACAGGGTTGACAGGAATGGACAACTTAGACATTGACTACCCAAAATGGGGGGTGGGGGTGCGGGCAACAAAGGCCCCGAAGTGTCTGGTTTACACTTTTTCAAGAGGGCACTTCGTTTCAGAGAGTGTGGGGGAAGGTAGAATTCCACTGAGTGGTTTCCAACCTGTCTGGATGGGACTAGTGAAAGGAAATGGTGTTAAGACTCTTGAGGTTCAATAGTGAACAACTGCTATCAAGACTGATTGTAAATGTTGCAAATATAAAGGTAGATGTTTTGTAACAAAAGATGTTTTGTAATCGTTGATCTTGCAGTCCAGGAGTGTGGGACCCTATCAAGAGAAGCAACAATGACAGAGATGGAGGCAGAGACAAGGACGCGGAGAGATGGAGCAGCTGGGAACTCTAGATTCAAGGAGGGAGAAGGGCTGTATGCTGGTGGCTGGGGGTGCTGGCATGCAGGATATACCCTTTGGTTGTTTGAATGGTGATATATTCCTGAGTGTTTCAGTGCAGACCACCTCCATAAATAAATAGATAGATAGATAGATAGATAGATAGAGAGATAGAGAGATAGAGAGATAGAGAGATAGATAAATAATAAAACAAACAGAGGGATTGGAAGCAAGTGTTGAATGATAACACATGGAGGGGATTGAAATAATTGCAGTGAAATGAAATACGATAGGACGAATATAAAGCTGATGCTCTCCCATGTAAAGTATCACTCAATAAAAACCTATTTAAAAAAAAAAAGTCAAAGGATTTGCCTTGGGCAAATTCGCTGCAAAAGACCTACTTAAATAAGTGTTAAAGATCAAAGCATAGTGGCTATGAATCGGGCTGTGAACCGCAAAGTCAGCAGTTCGAAACTACCAGCTGTTCCACGGGAGAAAGATGAGGCTTTCTGCTCCCATGAAAAATTTACAGCCTTGGAAACGCTGTACAGGGTCGCTATGAGTCGGAACCGACTCCACGGTACATAACAACAACAACAAAGATCAAAGATGGCATTTTGAGGGCTAAGGTGCACCCAACCCAAGCCATGGTATTTTCAACTGCCACATATGCATGTGAAAACAGAATAATGAATAAGGAAGCCTGGAGAAGAATAGATGGATTAGAATTATGGCATTGGTAAAGAATATTGAAAGTACCAGGGACTGCTAGAACAACAAACAGATTTATCTTATAAGAAGCATGGCCAGAGTGTTCCTTAGAAGTAAGAATGGTGAGAATCTGTCTCTTGTACTTTGGACATGTTGTCAGGAGGCACCAGTCCCTAGAGAAGGACATCATGCTTGATAAAGTGGAGGGTCAGCAAAAAAAAGCTGAAAACCCACAATGAAATGGATTGACACAGTGGCAGCAACAATGGGTTGAAATATTAATAGTAATTGTGAAGATGACACAGGATAGGTCAGAACTTTGTTCTATATTCATAGGGTCTCTAGGAGTCAGAACCAATGCAACAGCATCTAACAACAGCACTTTGAGTAGTGGCTGGAGTGTTAAAAGGCTCAACCCTGAGACCAGAAGAAACAGATGGTGATCTGCTACAACTACCAATGGCTCTGAAAGGGATCACATTAAAAGATCCTGTATAGAGTGGGAGAGAGATGTGGAACAAAACTCAGAATCATAAGGAAGACCAGGTTTACTGTTCAGTAAGAGACTGGTGGAACCCTGAGACCAAGGCCCTTAGTCACCCTTCAGAACTGAAACTGAAGTCACCTCTGTAGCTCAATTTTCAGCAAAATGGTAGTTCTAGAAAGGGAATAATACCAGTAATGAGTTATGCACACCTTACAATGATCAAAAGGGCAGTCTTTACCCAAAGACTATGTTCAGAAGAGTTAGGAAAGAAGGAGAAACAAAAATAAGAAACAGGGAAGAAATGCAGTAAGTGATGTTACATTGAGGGGATTTAACTGATGAGATGAAATAAAGAATGTGTGAACTGTCGAATGTAAAATCAATGATCTGCTCTATAAACCTTCACCTAATTTAATTTCAGATACCATAACTTTTTAGTTTCAGATACCATAACTCAATAAAACACTGTTGTTTGCTTGAATTTCCAATTAAGTGAAATCTAAATACAATTTTACCAAAACTGAATGTTACTTTTAAGCCAGTTTCCAGTAACTTTGGAAATCTATTCAAAAAGTGATTAGATATATAGATCAATGAAAGCAGTTGACAGGAGTGTCCGGGGCACACATTTTCCATCCCATCTGACTTGCTACAAAGAAACCATGGGAATTTTTTCTTAAAGCTTCTGTAAAAGTTTTACATGTGCATCAGGACTTAATGACATCTAGTGTTCTTAATGAAATAGGTTTAAGAATTATAGCTTAGGCAAGAGAGGGACTTTAAAATTTAGTGAGCAAAGAATAAATATTCATGAAATCTAATGCTATTAATATACTACGACCTACATTGCTGGTAACTTTAATTATTACTATATTACTTATATTTTGAGGTTCATAAAATTACAATATGCAAGGTTAACTAATCTGGAAAAATCATTGTTTAAAATTTTGGTTTATTTTCTAACTGTACTACAATTCTACTCTTTTCTTGACTCTATTACTGATCTTCCTGCTTAGACCCAGAAAGACAAAATGTTATAAACAGAAACTCTCTATTATATGGCTTGGAATTGATCCATTCTGTAGAAATTAGAGATTAAGATGAAAGAGAAAAGATGTTTGATTTAAAACAATTTGGGTGCCATTGAAAAGTAGGTTTTCTTAAAGGGGGCTTTTGGAATTGTAAAATTACCCATTTAAAAATGATAGCTAATTACACAAAAATGAGCCTCAGATAAATTACTTTTAAATAAATAAAATTGATTCAGTCAAAATAATTTCAAAACTGGTAAGTATCTTACCTGCTGTACTAAATTCTGCAAAAATGTCTTTACTTGTTTGAGGCTTCCCATCTGGATCAATGTCCAGAATGGTACGCCACAATTCAGAGAATCTGGATCGTTTTTCTTTAGGCATGTATATCCCATGCCATAGTGCTTTCAGCATGTAGTCAGTGTTGATCAGAATTTGCCCAATTCTGGTATCATAATACGCTGGAGGCAACTGACACGAAGAACTCTGATCATAATTAGCTTCTAAACTGATTGAAGGAATTTGATTTAAGCAATAAATTCCAATAGACAACTCCCTTATGATCTGATGGACTTCTCTGTAGTCTAAGAGGGCACTAGGGTCCACTGGAGTCAGCAGAATTGCAGTAGAAAAGCCTACATTATTTATTTCACTCATAATTCCACATGGCATGTCTACTTGAGAGCGAACATCCTCTTTGGTAGATAACCAGCTAACGAGAGCAGTAGTAAGCAACTCTTGTACTTCACTCCGATCGTATTTTTCAAAAAAAGCAGAAGCGTTTCTTTGTACAGCTAAATTTTCCAAGAAAGTTTCTTTATCTTGAACTTGATCATATCTATTTAAGCCTTTTTTGGACAATCTTAGCATCTCTAATTAAGTCTAATATGTCCTTTTTGAAGTTTCTGTAATGAATAAATAGGAAAAAAATCAATAACATTTGGTATGGTAATGAAGCTGGAGTTTTCAAGAAATAAATCTGTACTCTTCATCCTTATAAGGTTAATTTTTTTATAGTCAATTATTTTATTTTTCAATCTTAAACTAATTGCAGCATAGGAAAGCTGAAAACTGAATTAAAATAGTTAAAAAAGAAATGTAAATTTCTACAAGCTCCTATTTACTTACCATTTTTTGCATATGCATATCTTTATTTTGGTTTCAATTTTTTATAGCAAGAAAACAACGACCAGCTTAAAACAAAGAGGACTTATGGTGTGATGCTGTAGGATCAGCCCTGGACTGTGAACCACAAGGTCAGCAGTTCAAAGCTGCCAGATGCTCCTCTAAAACCCTATACATGGTTACTATGAGTCAGAACCAACTCGTTAGCACTTTACAACAACAAGAAAAAAGAAAAGGGAGGGAGAAAGGAAGACAGAAAGTAAAAAAAGAAACTAAGAGTCTGCTTAACTTTCTATTACTATGTAAACAAATCTCTTGTAAGTCCTGTAGCAGTAAAAATCAGAACTTCTATTTATATGTGCCAGGCTCTTTGCATAGCATACATTATCTACTTCATTTAATCACCTCCAACTATGCAACCATTTCAAGAGTAGTATATGATTAAGAACAAATGGCACTGAAGGAAGAAGTCCAAGCTGCACTGAAGGCATTGGGGAAAAACAATGCTCCTGAAATTGAGGGAATATAAACTGAAATATTTTAACAAACCGATGAAGTACTGGAGTCATTCACTCATTTGGAAATAGCTATCTGGCCAACCGACTGGAAGATCCAAATTTGCACCCATTCCAAAGAGAGGTGACCCAATGACTGTGGAAATCATAGAACAATATTGTTAATAACACATGTAAGAAAAATTTTGCTGATAACTCAAAAACGACTGCAACAGCAGAAAACTGCTAGAAATTCAAGATGGATTCCGAAGAGGACGTATAATTAGGGATCTACTTGCTGACGTCAGATGGATCTTGACTGAAAGGAGAATGTAAGAAAGATGTTTAGTTGTGCTTTATTGATTATGCAAAGGCTTAAAGACTTTGTAGATTGTGACAAGGTATGGATCACATTGCAAAGACTTGGTTTTCTAGAACATTTCTTTGAGCTCAATTGGAACCTGCACCTAGATCAATAGGCAGTTATTCAATCAGAACAAGATGCTGAATGGTTTAAAAACAGCAAAGGTGTGTACCAGGGTTGTATTCTTTCATCATACTTAATCTGTATGCTGAGCAAATAATCTGAGAAACTGGATTGTATGAAAAGGAATATGGCATTAGAATTGGAGGAAGACTCATTAATAACCTTCGATATGCAGATGATACAATCTTGTTTGCTGAAAGCAACAAGGACTTAAAATACTTATTGATGAAATCAAAGACCACAGCTTTCAAAATGGATTGCACCTCAATAAAAAGAAAGTAAAAATTTGCACAATTACACCAATAAACAACATGATAAATGGAGAAAAGATTGAAGTTGTCAAAAATGTCAATCTTTTGTGGATCCACAATCAACTCATGTAAGCAGCAGTCAAGAAATCAAATGATACAGTGCATTAGGGAAATCTGTGGCACAAGACCTCTTTAAAGTGTTGAAGAGCAAATTGATCAGTTTGAGGACTAAGGTGTGCCTGACCCAGGCCATGGTATTTTCAATGCATGTGAAAATTGGACAATGAATAAGGAAGATCATAGAAAAATCGATGCATTTGAGTTATGGTGTTGGAGAAGAATATTGAAGGACCACGGACGGTCAGAAGAAAACACAAATTTTTGTTGGAAAGAAGTACAGCCACAATGTTCCTTAAAAATGAAATGTTGAGATGTCATCTCTCATACTTCGGACATGCTATCAGGAAGCACCAGTCCCGGTAGAAGGACAACATGCTTGGTAAAATGGAGGGTCAGCGAAAAATAGGAAGAACCCCAACGAGACAGAGTGGTACTGGGACAGTAGCAACAGGCTCAAACATAACAAGTGTAGGGATTATGCAGGACAGGAAGTGTTTTGTTCTGCTGTGCATAGGGTCTGCTATGAGACGTAATCAACTTGAAGGCTCCTAACAACAACAATAATGACAAATCATGTAATATCAAACCACCTGGTGTTTGTTAAAAATTTGTTAAAACGACTGTGCTTTTGATTCAGTTGTTTTGAGATGGCACCAGAGAATTTGCATTTCTGAAAAATGTGATTTCAGGTGATGCTGATGCGCTAGTCCTGGGACCACGCTTTGACAATCTTGCTCAGAAAAATAGACCTTATTATTCCCAATTAATAGAAGTAGAAATGGCGACTATAGAGATTACCTGAGATTTCTTTCCTTTCAGGATCAGAATCTAGGTCTATACATACTACAAGACCTGTGCCCACAACCAGCTGGCGTCTGTCGTGGCAAAGGAAAGAAGAAAACGAGAAGCAGAAACCTACGCTGAAATGATTTTTTGGTGTTTTTTTTTTTTGTCCAGGTGAGGAAAGAAGCATCCACGCTGGTGCCCAGAGTGCTCCTAGGGTCCAGTTTTCTTTGCTGAAATCACTCTCCTTTTCACTGGGTTAGTGGTCAGGCTTTCCGGATGGGCGAGGATCAGGCTCCAGGGAGGATGTGAGCACTTTCCTGGGGCGAGAAGCCTGTTTGGCCCTTCTGGGAGCCTGCTGTTCGTGCCACAGGGCGAGGGTTGAAACCGTTGGGCCTGGAGCTGGAGGCCGGTGGAGGAGGGCAAACTTCCGCAGACAGCTGTGTGTGAGCTGAGGCCGCAGTGCTTCCGGTCACTCAGCCCAGTAGCAAGCACTAGGCACCGCAATTGTCTATGATTTCCTTACTCTCACTATTCGTCAGTACTACAACAGTAAAAGAGTTGTTGTTAAGTGCCACTGAGTCCGTTCTAACTCATAGTGACCCTGCACAGGGTTTCCGAGGCTGTAAATCTTTATGGGAGCAGAATGCCTCGTCTTTCTCCGGCGGAACCGCTGGTAGTTTTGAACTGCTGACCTTGAGGTTGGCAGCCCGACTGGTAACCACTACGCTACCAGAGCTCCTTCCAGTAAAAGAGTTGTTGTTGTTAAGTGCCGTCGAGTGGATTCCGACCCATAGCGACCCTGTATAGGGTTTCCGAGCAGCAGCTGGTGAGCTTGAACTGCCAACCTTGCAGTTCAAACAGCTTTGCAGTCTGGCGCATTAACCAACAGCGCCACACCAGGACTCCAGTGAGAGTGTTGTTGTTGTTAAGTGCCGTCGAGTCGGATCCGACCCATAGCGACCCTGTACAGGGTTTCCGAGGGTGTAAATCTTTACGGGAGTAGAAAGCCTCATCTTTCTCCCGCGGAGCGGCTGGTAGTTTCGAACCGCTGACCTTAAGGTTCGCAGCCCGATTCGTAACCACTACGCTACCAGAGCCAGTGAGAGTAGCAAAGGTGAAAGAACCGGAAGTTGAGGTATCCCTGAGTTGAAACTCTGTGTCATCATTCATTCATTCAACAATCATTTGTAGAACCCCTGCTGTGGAAAACAGAGCACACACAAAGAATCTAAAGGAACTTAAATAAATAATCATATATTATTTAACAATTTTATAAATTTAGGATGCAATGAGAGTACATGACAAGAAGTAGACTAGATCTGGGAATGGAAGGCTACTCTGAGGAAGAGACATTTTAAGCTGATCCTGTACAGTTTTTCCAGGGATAGGGAACAGCAGATGAGAAAAGATCATCTAAGTGAGAAGAAAGTTGAAAGTTTTGAGAAATTGAACAAAACATTTTGCATTGAGATAATACCACAAAATGAAGGAGGAAGTGAGGGGAATATCTCGTAGGTTCCTGAGTTAAGAATTTTGAACAATATTCTAAAAGCTGAGATGGTTGTTATTAGGTGCTGTCAGCAACCCTGTATAAGGTTTCCAAGAAGCAGCAGCTTGAACTGCCAACCTTGCAGTTCAAACAGCTTTGCAGTCTGGCATCTTAACACACAGCGCCACAGCAGGACTGCAAAGCTGAAATTAGGTTCCTGTAAATGGATGCTAGGTCAGGGTAGGTTGGCGGCACTGGAAGTGGACTGTGAATGAATGTGAGAAATGTGAAGGAGGTAGAGACATGTTAAACTGTGAGTGGGAAGGTGTTAAGGAACAAGATGGAGTCAAGGTGACACATTTCTGAGTAATAAGGAGTCAGGGCAAGATTGAGTTCATACTGAAGTGCCTGTGAGAGATCCAAATAGAGATGTCAGATATGCCTCATACACACAAATCTAGACAAAGAATGGCAATTTGGGTTAAATATATACATTCAAGCAAGTTTATAGTATTTGCTATGTTATTGCTGTTAGGTGCTTGTCAAGTCGTATCCAAATCATAGAAACCGTATGCACACTTCTTGGTCCTGTGCCATTCTCACAATTGTTACGTTTAAGCCTATTGCTTCAGGCACTGTGCCAATATTTCTCTTTAGGGTTCTTCCTGGTTTTCACTGACCCTCCGCTTTACCAAGCATTACATCCTCCTTCAGGGATTGGTCCCTTCTGATAATATGTCCCAAGTATGTGAGAGGAAGTCTGACCACCCTGGCCTCTAAGGAGCATTCTGACTGTACGAATTTCAACACAGATTTGTTTGTGCTTCTGGAAGTCCATGGTATTTTCAATAGTCTTCTCCAATACCATAATTCAAATGCATGAAAATTCCTATGGTCTTTATTCATTGTCCACCTTTCACATGCATATGAGGCTACGAAAATATCATCACCGTGGGTCAGTCCTACTTTAGTTCTCAAATTGATTATCTTTGCTCTTGAACACTTTAAAGAGGTCTTATGCAGCAAGTAGATTTGTCTAATTTAATACTTCATTTGCTTTCCTGACTATTTAAGCCATGAGAATGGTTGAAATCTCCAAAGGACAGAATACAGAATACTGAGTTGAAAGCCTAAGATGGAGACCTGAGAAATTGAGCATTCATAAGCCAGATAGAGGGAACCAGCAAAAACAGAGGAGACAGGAGGGCAGGAGGAAAATCAAGACTGATGACAGGAGCCAAGAGAAGTGTTTCAAGAATAAGGGAGTGGCCAAGGTCATTCATTGGATGTTGCTGCTACATCAGGGGAGATGAGAACTGAAACTCTTCCATTAAAATTTAGCGACATGAAGGTTCTTGGTGATTGGGGACAGAATTTTATCATGTTTTAGCTGCTATGTGCGTAAATTTGATTGTTGTTTTTAGGGTAAGAGATGTCCAAATGTCATTTTTCTTTTAGAAGTTTTACGAATCTACATATACACATATAATTACGTAAGTTTTTTGTTGATACACCCAGAGTTCTCAAGTCTCAGGAAAGCGTTGTTCATTTATTTAAGGGTTAGCATAGAACTTCATCACAGGCCCATTCCTCTTCTTCCTTTGCTGTGAAGTGGTTCCCTAGCTGATATTAACTATGCTGTCTGGGATTTGTCTGTGACTCAGACATCCTAAATTATCAGGCTGTAGCATAGGTTGAGGAATGGCAAACATACTCAGACATGTATCTGTGCCCCTGAGTACTTGAAATGTCTAGACATTTCCTTGTCTACTTGCCTAATTAGATTACCCTTTCTACAAGGCAATCACCTACGTAGTTGTATGTACTTAGGGTAAGACCAGGGGAAATCCTTGTTGAGGATATTCCTCTTGAGATCCAGCCGCCTCTTCAACCAGTGGATTCTGGATCTAAAATTTGGCTGAGGTCTGAGAACTGAGTAAGGGATCATCACTTTGAATTGGGGAAACCACCCTCAGTCTCCTACTGCTCCATTCTTTTTTTGATTATAGATGTAAAGTACCCTTGTTAGCAGCCCATTTTGTTTCTATGGATGCTATGCTCCATTAACCATTTCCTTGGCTATCTCTACTTTGTGAACTATCATAGCAACTGGGGTGTGACATTAAAAAGTCCAGCTGTGACTGCCTCTCAAACCTGGCTTGCAGAGAAGAGCCCACACTGAACTTCCTAGAGATGCGGGTGCCCCTCTTCAGTGCAGTCCTAACTACCTTGATAAACGCCATGCCCTCCACCCCTTCTGCCGAGTGTAATCGTCCGTGGGCTTTTTGCTCTCATATGTATCCATTCCAGCATACCCTAAGCCTTCCCTAAGCCTCTTTATTCACTTCTCTACCATTTTCAGGGCAACTTCATTCAATACTGGCCATCACTTTATCCAGGGCTTTTAAGAGCCACCCTACTATAATTTGCCCTGGTGTCCCTGTCAGGGTGTTAAATTCTATCTTCCAAAAAAGTTTTCCTAAATCAAAGATTCCTTGCTTAACCAATTTTATATTCTGGGCCACCAGATCAAATACGCTCAAAATCCAAATCCCCCAGGAGTACTCTGGCCCCTACCAGGATGGTAGCTACTATTTACAGCTTCTTTAGTGATAATCTTTTCTTTTCTTCCCAAGTTTATGCTCAGACTTAACCCTAGTTATTGATCTGGTAGTCAGCAAAGGTAGTGAAAGCAGTTCCGGAGGGAGGTACTTGTTGCCTTGTCAGGGAGGGGTTTTAGCAATTATCTTCAAGCACAAGGGAAGTGCTAGATAACACTAAGGGGTTCTGGGCCACCTCTGAGGGCTGAGAAGAGTATGAAGAGCCAAAACCCTCAGAGACGTTCATTCAGATGTTCCCACTCCATGTTCCAAGGTCCCAGGTTTTCTCACCATGGTCCCTGACAACAGCAGTAACAACAGATTGAGTTATATCTGGATGCGGCTACTAAGAAGTTACACAGTTGGACTAAAGAATTTTAAAACCATGAAATTATATAACAATAAAACAACAGAGTATTTTATTTTTACATAACTATCAGTAGCAAATGTGAAACCATATTATACTGTAATCTCCTTTTCAATAGAAAGATTTTCTAAGGAATTTCCTTGGAGCCTTTCACACTTATCAGATGCTTTTTCATTATTCTTTTCCATTTTTGCAATTCTGGATCCAAACTGCATGGCTCGTTTTGGCAGAAGAGCAGAGGCTGTAAGACCAAGTTCCACAGCTGCAAGGCGCAAAAGTAGTTTTTCACCAATTCCGCGGGGTAAAGTCAAATTTGCCTTTTCCCAAATTGGCAAGGAATTTAGAAAGGAGACAACATTTTCATCCAGGAAAGGAAATCTAAAATAAATAGATAGATAGACTATCATTATAAAAATCCATGTGTAATGAGTATTTCTTGATTCATTTTATTCAACGGTAACATTTATGTTAATTAATGTTGTTAAGTGTCCTTGAGTTGGTTCCAACCCATGGCGACCCTGTAAAGGTTGTTTCCTAGTTAGAGGGCACTCCAAACACTAAACTTGCTGTGAGTCAATTCCAATTTATGGCAAACCCATGTACTGCAGAGTAGAATTATTCAGTAGGGTTTTCTTGGCTGTAATCTTTATGCAAACAATCGCCAAGTCTTTTTTCCATGGTGCCACTAAGTAGGTGTGAACCACCAACCTTTAGGTTAGTAATACTGAGTAAATCATTTTTATCACCCAAGGATTTTCAGAGAAAAACAGTCATAGTTTTCTCAAATAAAAATATTCTAGTGACTCATAATTTTACAGTTAAAGCTTAACCACATTAAAAAACTTAAAAGTTTCTCAACATGAATAATTGTACTACAAAATTTTATTTGCTACAAAATATTCTAAACCTCAATACATAAATTAGGTCTATGGTATCAAGAAATAATTTCAGATTGTTTCACATAGTGTCTTTGAGGATGCCTTGTAAACAAGCATAGTTTTTTAGTCAACTATTCAATCAGAGTCTGTTCTTTATCTTATCTAAAGAAATTGAACTTGAGAGCTAAGAAGAGCTACACAATGCTGCATTTGTGAAACACTTATGGTAAAACTTTATGGTATCAAAATTATTTAAATAGAAATAAATTGGTGTAATATAGAACAAAATACTGAATTTAAAAAACAAACAACTTTCTGATCCTCTAGCTTTCTTAATTTCCAACAAAATTTTGTCCTTTTTATTGCTTAAAACAATCCCTGTCCAAATTCCTCAAAGTACAACAGTTATGACAGGGTTTCCATTTTATTACAGATAATTGTTGTTGTTGTTAAGTGCGTCGAGTCGGTTCCGACCTATAGCGACCCTGAACAGGGTTTCTGAGGCTGTAAATCTTTACGGGAGCAGAAAGCCTCATCTTTCTCCCGCAGATAGTTTCGAACTGCTGACCTTGCGGTTCGCAGCCTGATTCGTGTAACCACTTACTTACTATAAAATATATTTTATAAAAATAAATTAATTGAAAAAGATAATTTAAATAGACTTTACTAACAGATTATTGTTACATATTCCAAGATGCATAATAAATTAGTTATTTAGAATTTAGCCATTATAATGGTGTTTGTTAATTACAATTCTGTATAAGCTATTTTAAACATTATTTTTATACTTTTTTACCTGAGGGTATCATAAGATTTTTTATAAGGAGTTGTTAAAATTAACTGCTTTTAATCTAATTTAATTGAGCTAATGGATGAATCTCACTCTCTCTCTCACATGCAGCAAATGGAAAAATGTATAGACTATGTAATGTGGCATTTGTTATAAAGGAATCATAGCAGTCCAAACTTCTGTACATGTCACAATGGCAATATAAGAATGGCAACTGTATACAGCCAGCTAAGGTTCAGTGGAAAGAAAGTAAAAGAGTCAAGAGAAAAACAACAAGCCTCAGAGAGAGTAGTAGGTGTAGCAAGATGTTCCAATCCTCATGAGGCTCCATCTGTGCTATTTATGTATGTTTGTACCCTTGAAATAAGCCACCACTTAATAAACTATTTGGACAATGTCTGTTCTTCATAACCAAATGACACATCTTCCTTTGTACTTCAAAAAGTTTTATTCAAATACTTGTTTACTGTCATCAAAATTTGTACAAAATTGTACAAATGAGGGGGCATCAAAAAGCTCCTGGAAAAATTCCAGTCTTTTAATTCTATTTTTCGCAAGCATTTGGAAGCACTTTTGTACAAATAAATTCAAAATTTAACAAAAAAAACGTACAAAAGTGCATTGGCTTCATGGAAAAGTTTAGATGATCTGCAATGTATGGCTACACTGTGTTCCAGAAATATACAGGGCAATGCAAGCAGCACTGTAGGATAAGCACTTGACCACAAGGTTGGTTTCAACAGCAAGGTTTCAACTTACCCGTCACTCTGAGGAAACCCTATATAAGGTCGCTGTGAGTCGGCACCGACTTGACAGCATTTAACAACATTCAAATCAATACAGAAATTCCACAGAGGTACAGCCAGGTTTATAAAATTGGAAGAGAAAGCTATACCCTTTATTGGGAGGAAAGTAAACATTTAAAACAAAATAAAACCCTTTAAACAATTTCTATTGGTATTTCATTGTTTTACTTTTACAAACTGTTTTCATTTTAGTTTTGAAATCAATCATTATTATTATATCACCTTTGAAAATCGGTGAAAAGATATTCCTTGGAGATTCAACTCTGGAAAGCAACTGCTAGCTTAGCCTCCCTCTAGCTTTGTTTTTAACTGTCTACATTTGTTAACACGGGACCAAGATATCACTACTCCTATGGTTACTCATCTGAGCAGTCTCCAAAGCAAAAAGCAATCTAAAATTCTCTACACAGTCTATTCTTTCTATGAAAATACCCAGCACTCCAGTTGACAGTCAGAATTACCTTGCTTCTTTTCCATGATCACCAATAACTCTGTCATCACGACCAAGATTTCTAGAAGAAATTCGACCTAGTTCCATTTCTATTTCCTTATTCAATCCTTCTAACCCATGTGTCCGAAAGCACAAACGATGGCGAGAATAACCTGCAAGTTGTTCATCTGCACCGATTCCAGTAAGAACGACCTATATTAAGGTTGAAAGAAATTCACATGAAAAATGTTACCTACTCTACAGTAAGGGAAACAACCAGGATAAATCAAAAGCTTAAAAAAAAATTATAACCCCCAAAATCATTTCTGAAGAAACAAATATATGACAAAGCATAAAAATTATACTCAATTTTTAAAAATACAGATGCATGTGCTATAGTTTAAATGTAATATGCTATATTCTTACAACCTAAATGCAGTTTAACAATCAAATCTACTTCTCAGATGGTCCTTATAAGCAGAAATACCTTTGCATTGCTCCGATAGGATTTCACCTCATCCTGTGTCACGACACAACCAATTCCTCGAGCAGCAAACCAGACTGCACAACCAATGCTGTCATCCAGAACTGTATCCAAGGGGTGAATTAATTGGCAAATTCGGGTTCTTCTTAATTGCTGTAGTTCTTCCAAAGAAACATTAATTTCAACAAAATTCCAAACTCGGGAAGGGCTGACAATTTGTAGTTCTTTTAGTCCCGCTCTTCCTGTGATTCGATCTGGTACATTGAATTGCTTATCAAATTGATCATTGGTGGTGGCAACGAGATTCTCAGATAATTCTTCAGGAGCTATTTCACAGTGATGTTTCTTCTGCTTATTTTTTTTGTTGTTAAAACTAGTTGGTATATTCTTTTCTTTAGTCATGAAAGCCACATTAAGAAGATCGACTGGTTCATCAATTGGAATATAACGGTCAGCAAGGGTTGCAAGAACCATTGAATCAATGCCCCCAGAAAACAGAATTGCAATGTTTGCTTTCCTACCACACATGTTCAAAACTTTATTTGGTGTCAAGCTTTCCTCCCTTTGTAAACATAAGACACGTCTCTTAACTGAGATACTCAGGACATCAATGAACTGCTGAACCACTTTTTTCATGTGTTTGTCAGTAAGATAGACTTGCAGTGTTTCTCCTGTAGGTAAGACTCTGGAAATGCTAGTGCAATGAGTTTCAAATGGAGCTGGTGGCAACTTCATGTTTAAAGGAACAACAGGTTTTTCCAGATATAGTTTGTCTTCATTTGTTTCCACTGATACAAACCTAGGCAAGTCTGCTGTAATTTGAGTCAGGCTATTAACATATTCTTTGCTAACATTCTCCCTAGAATTATATTTCCAAGTATATAATTTTAATATCACACATTTAGAAATGGAAGTAGACTTGAGATCAATTCTGAAAATTCCAGATGCTGGAACTTCTTGCCACTGATTGGCCTCTCCAGATGTTTGGGTACCAACTGAAGAGATGCAGATACTCTCACCAAGATTACTAAAATGCCAAAGCAAACTACGTCGACCAAAAAAGTCCCTACCAAACCATAAATAATGACAAGATGCTTGATAATATATAAAAGACCAAGGTCCCTGGATTGCTGAGAAAAGTGACAAAATATCAGATTCATTGTTACTAGAGGAAAGAGAATTAAATATAATTTGAGTATCATTATCCTCAGCTGTGACTTTTATTCCATTAAATACTTCTCCATTCCACAGGAACACATTGCCTCTTTCATCTTCCATAGGCTGGGCAGTCAAAACACCTCTCAAGTGAAGAATGTGTCCAGAAAATAAACACTGGTAGTTAACATCAGACTTTAACAACTGGTTACTACTACTGGGTCCACGTTGCTTAAGATTATATAGTAAATTCTCATTCAAACCTTTGCTGAAATGCTCAGCAGAAAAGTTTACGGAACAAAAAATGCCACACATTTTTATGTGAAATTAAGTTGACTATTTCTTGATTTTAGTCTTCTCTGAGTTTTCTATTTCTTGGTATTCTCTTTTCAGTTCATCCAATATATCTGTGTGGGAGGAGGAGAGGAAGAATTATTAAGTGAAACTTCCTGAATATTTATTTGTCTTGTAATTGATAGAGTACCACAGATTATTTAACATTATATTTTCTGAGTATGTGAACTATTGCTAGTGCCAATAACAATTCACAAGTCATTAATAAAAATGTTTGTTTTAGAAAAATAGTTTCTATTTACTGAGTGCTTATTTTGGCCCAGACCCTAGACTAACCACTTTAGATAAACCATATTACTTAATTCTCACAAGAGTTTGGAAGCTCACAGTAATTCACACAAAGTCAAAGTTGGAAAGTTGTCAAACAGCTGTTCATACCTAGATGGATGGAAACTCTTAAAATATACGTTGATAACTCTTGCTTTCTAACTAAATGTAGTTTTTACATCTTGTGTGCCAAAAAGTTGATTCTGACTCATAGAAAGCTCATGTGACAGTAGAACTGCCCCATAGGTTGTAATTTTTATAGAAGCAAATCACCAGTTATTTCTCCATGGATTAATTTTTGGAAGACTCAAAGAAAATCAAACTATTATATTAATTTTATTAACAAGCAAATTAAATACTTCTCCATCCCAATCTTTAGGTAGATATATTTAAACAATAATATCTAGATAGTATGACTTAGACACCGCCATAAATGTCTAAAAAGTTCTTCTGTGGATTTGTATAGTAGATACTGAAAAAACTTACTTTTGCTTTCAGAAAGCATTTCTGTTCGGTCTGCAAGAAAGAATATGTTGCTGTTTTGCTGCTGTTTATAGACTTTCTGTAAAACACAATTCAAGCTAATATCAAAATTTGATCCAAACAGCTGTCAAAAGTTTGAATAACCCCCACTTATTCTTACAGTTTTATAACATATGTATAGTATTTCAGAAAATATAAACAAACAAAATAAATGACCATCATTTTATTTTATTACCCAGAAATGGCTTCTGTTAACAGAAGCAAAACTCTTCTTCTCCTTGCACATATATTATTTTTCTTTTAACCAAAAAGTTTCCTATTATGTGTACATTTTTCTAATTTGCTTTTATCAATGACTAATAGATGATGAAGGACTCCTGGTGTAGCACTGTAGGATAGGCACTGGACTGCTAACCACAAGGTCAGCAATTCAAACCCATCGGTTGCTTCTTGGAAACCCCGTAAAGGGTTGCTATGACTTGGAATTGACTCCAAGGCACTTAACAACAACAATGTATTGTGAATATCTTTTCTTATATTAATAACTGTTCTTTTATAGTATTACTGTATGGATATAAAATGTTAGTTTGATTTGCTCAGTTCTCAAATCTTAGATTTTTACCATGCTATCAACTTTTCAATGTTATAAAATCAATGTGTCATAAATATCCCTGTAATTACATCATTGTGCATACACATACAGGATTCTTTTCTAAGTATCAATTCCTATAAATAGTACACTTGGTCACACTGTTAACAGAGTTTTAAAACTCTAATACATTCTGCCTCTGAGCCTTCCAAAAGTTGCTATCAGTTTTGTCTTAACTTTTAATATTCCTCAAAGGCAGTTTTAGAAATGTCTGTTTTGTTAAGTGCCTTCAAGTCAGTTCTGATTCCTAGTGACCCTATATAAGGTATCTGAGGAGCAGCAGCTGGGGTTGAACTGCCCACCTTCTGGTTTGCAGTCCGGTGCTGATCCTATAGTGCCATACCAGAAATGTCCGAACTGTTATAAAATAGTGTTTTAAATGCTTTAGAAAGATCAAAGTAATTTTTCCTGAGTTTTAAATGTAATTTTTGACAATATCTTACTCATGAAAACATTAAACAATCATATTAAGCAGTTGAAAGACTGACGTTATTGCTTTTTGCTTTTCTCGGGGGGGAGTGGTGATAAGAATTGTATCTTTTTTTTTCTATCTAACAATTATTCATATTCATTTACAGACATAGTTCCCTCTCTTCTCCATGTATATAAAGTTAATATATTACAAAAGAAAATACCAAATTCAAGTATAAAATATCATTAATGACTCCTATTGTAAGATACCAAAGTACCCTTAGCATCCTTTGGTCCAAAGGTAATGGGGAAAAATCATCTTCAACATATGTACATACACACACAAATATAAACAGATATGAACTATATTAAAATATATTTATAGTTCATGAATAATATATATTTTGACATATTTTCAATCTTGCAATTTGCTGATGAAAAATTATGTTGAGTTCTCTAAAATTTTAATATTAAATGTGAATAAGTTATATATATAATTCACTTACCCTGTTTTTCTTCAGGTTAGAAAGTTCATCCACAACAATTTTTTGTTCTTTAATCTATTGACATAAAGGAAAAAAATTCCTTAAATCAGAGATTCTCAGAGTATGGTCCCCTAGTTTATTGTTTAAAAATCAGAGATGGAATAAGAGACTATTATGTACTGATTTTCAAAATGGGCTGTGAATATATAGATTCTTTTTACAGAGTCTGTGCTAGGATGGAAGTGGGGGAAAGTTGGACGAGAAACAAGGATTAAATTTGCCAAGCGTTGTGCTGGTAGGCAGAATACAAACCAAGTACCACAATTGCCACTTAAGGCTTATATCTTCTATTAAAAATATGATATTCACCTGTCTTTCAGTGAATTCTTTTAAACTGGGCTGTATTTTAGTTTTCTTTCTTTTGGGAGGAGGCCGTATAGGAGTAAGAAGTTAGGTTTGGATTATGAGTAGATCTTGGCTAGGTCTAGGCCTCTGTTTAGTGTTAGGGGTATGGTTCTCAGGTCTTTGTCTGCTGTTGATGAGTCTCTGTCCAAACAAACAACTGCCTTTAGTATTTTTGCCTGGCTTTGGCAAATTCTTTTAATTTCTGTTTAGTTGGAAATGTCCTAATTTTGTTGTCATAGTTGATGGACAATTTTGCTGGGTAGAAGATTTCTTGGTTAGCAATTTTTTTTCTTTCAGAATTTTATATATGTTAGCCCACTATCTTCTTCCCCATATAGTTTCTGTTGAGAAATCAGAGCTTAGTCTAATTAGTTCTCCTTGGTAGGTTACTTGAAGTTTCTCCGAGCTGCCCTTAGAATTCTTTCCTAGTTTTTAGTTAAAAAGTTTAATTATAGTAAGTCTATTGTTGTTGTTAGGTGCCAATGAGTCCGTACCGACTCATAGCGACCTTATGCACAACAGAACAACACACTGCCTGATCCTGGGCCAACCTCACTATTGTTGCCATGCTTGAGCCCATTGATTCTACCATGTCTCATTGATTCTGCCATGTTGCCAATACATCTCACTGGGGTCTTCCTCTTTTTCTCTGACCCTCCACCCTACCAAACAGGAGATCCTTCTCCAGTGACTGCTCCCTCCTGACAGTATATCCAAAGTAAGTTTGGCTATCCTGGCCTCCAAGGAGCACTCTGGTCTCACTTCTTCCAACACAGATCTGTTGGTTCTTTTGGCAGCCAATGGTACTTTCAATATTCTCCTCCAACACCATAACTCAAAAACATCAATTCTTCTTTGGTCTTCCTTATTCACTGTCCAGCTTTCGCATGCATATGAGGTTACTGAAAATACCATGACTTGGGTTAGGTGCACCTTAGTCCTCAAGCTGACATCTTTGCTCTTCAACACTTTAAAAAGGTCTTGTGCAGCAGATTTGCCTAATGCAATACGTTGTTTGATTTCTTGACTACTGCTTCCATGAGTCAAGTTGATAGTAGATCCAAGAAGAAAGAAGTTCTTGACAACTTCAATCTTTTCTCCATTAATAAGAATGTTGTTTATTGGTCCAGTGGTGAGGATTTTTGTTTTCTTTACATCGAGATACAATCCATACCGAAAGTTGTGCTCTTTGATCTTCATCAGTAAATGTTTTAGGTCCTCTTCACTCTCAGCAAGCAAGGTTGTTATCATCTGCATACCCCAGGTTGTGAATGAGTCTTCCTCCAATCCTGATGCCACGTATTTCTTCACATAACCCACCTTCTCAGATTATTTTCTCAGCATACAGGTTGAATAAGTATAGTGAAAGAATATAATACTGCCGTATATCTTAATTTTAAATCATTCAGTGTTTTCATGTTCTGTTCAAACAACTGCCTCTTGGTCCATGTACAGATTCCTCATGAACACAATTAAGTGTTTCGGAATACTCATACTTTGCAATGCTGTCCATAGCTTGTCATGATCCACATAATCAAAAGCCTTTGCGTAGTCAATAAAGCATGGGTAAACATCTTTCTGACATTCTCTACTTTCAGCCAAGATCCATCGGACATCAGCAATGATATCTCTTGGTTCATGTCCTCTTTCGAATCCAGCTTGAACCTCTGGAAGTTCTCTGTCAATGTATGCTTGTAGCTGTTTCTGTATTACCTTTAGTAAAACTTTACTAGCATGGGATATCAAAGATATTTTCCAATGATTCCCGCATTGCGTTGGGTCACCTCTCTTTGGAATGGGCACAAATACAGATCTCTTCCAATCTGTCGGCCAAACAGTTGTCTTCCAAGTTTCTTGGCATAGATGAGTGAGTGCCTTTTGTGCCGCCTCAGTTTCTTGAAAGATTTCAATTTTTATTCCATCAGTTCCTGGTGCCTTGTTCTTTGCCAATTCTTTCAATGTACTTTGGACTTCCTCCTTCAGTATCATTGGCTCTTGATCATATGCTACCTCTTGAAATGGTTGATAGTAAGTGTTGGGAGCAGCTGAGCCACAAGTCCCTGACTTGGGGTAGTTTAAGTGAAGGATTGCAACTGAACAATTGTGGTCCAGAAACTCTGGCTGCATCCAAGTCAAGCTCCCCTCCCCATCCAACCCACCCAAGGAACTTGCAGGGCTGCTTCAGGTGACAGGGAACTTGCAAGGTCTTTCCTTGTATTTAGCTATGTCCTTCAGCTCAGGCTGCGCAACCTTCTAGCTGCCCTATTCAGTGTTCCAGCTAGCTACCACAAGTTACAGTTTTTCTGATAAAATTCTGCTACTGCTGGCTCCTTCAGTACAAGATGGTCTTTTACTCCTTACCCTCCCTCAAGTACCTCCCCTTGAGCTGTGTATGTTATAAACTTGCTGCCTAGGTCTGTGCTGCAATATCTCCATCAGAGTGCTTAGTCCCACCTGGTCCCAACTTTAATTATTTCAATTGTGTCTTGTGTCTTCCTTTTATTTCTAATCTCCCATTGCCCCTGTTGTTGTTGTTGTTAAGTGCCGTCGAGTCGGTTCCGACCCATAGCGACCCTGTACAAGGTTTCCCATCGCCCCTACTTGGGTTTAATTTCTCCATGCGGGCTGCGGAGTGTAGCTGATTGTTGGATGCAGCAGCTGGCCCCAGCAAATAAATCTCAGTGATTTTATTTTAGAGTCTATTCTGTTTGGAGTTCATTTAATTTCTTGAATGGCTATCTTCTTGTCTTTCACATTAGGGAAATTTTCTTCCAACACTCTTGGACAATTTTCTCTATGAGTTTTTTCTCTTCCTGTCTGGAAAATCACACATAAATTATTCCTCTTGATAGTGTCCCACATAAATCTTAAGCTTCCTTTAGATTTTTAAATTATTTTTTCTGATTGTTCCTTTGTTGTTGTTAAATGCTGTCGAGTCAGTTCTGACTCACAGCGAGCCTGTATAGGGTTTCTGAGAAGAGGCTGGTGGGTTTGAATTGCCAACCTGACTGTTCAAACTGACTTTGTTATCCAGCACATGCAGACCAATATTGAGAGATTTATCTTTAAGTCCAGTAATTCAACCTTAATCCACTGATTAAATTGTACTCTCCTGCCCTTTCAATATACTATTTCTGATGTCTCAGCATTAATCTTCAAACTTTCTAATGCTGTTCTTATATGGTTTCTAATTGTTTTGTCAGCTTTGTCTTACAGTATTTTAATTCTTCTCAAGTTTTCCTGTGTTCTTCTTGTTTCATCTTCCTCTCAATGCATTGTTGTTGTTGTTAAGTGCCGTCGAGTCGGTTCCGACCCATAGCGACCCTGTACAGGGTTTCCGAGGGTGTAAATCTTTACGGGAGTAGAAAGCCTCATCTTTCTCCCGCAGAGCAGCTGGTAGTTTCGAACCGCTGACCTTAAGGTTCACAGCCCGATTCGTAACCACTACGCTATCAATGCATTAAAGATACCTAAATATAATTCTTTTGAATTCTTTATCAAGTAGTTCTGATACCATTTCTGGGATTAGATTTTCTGACTGTACTTTGGTCACTATCAGAGGCATTCTGTCTTGTTGAAATGTCTGTTTTCCCTGAGACACTGTGGTGTCATTTTATTCATATTTAATTGATGACTGTATGTTCTCAGGGACTCACCACATGCGTACTGGTGGATGTGATAGAGACTGGAAGTGTGAACACAATTCTGTTTGCTGTCTGTGTAGTGTAGTTCAGGGCAGGCTTACATGCCATGCCTCCAGAAATAGAAGTGGCACACCCAACACCAGGCTAAGTTGAAGCTTTGTAGTAAGCAGTGTCACCAGCCAATGGGTTAACAAGGTTAGACACTGGGTATGCCGCTGGCTACCAGGAGGGCACACAATAAGGGAGAATCGCAGCCCCTTAGCTGCCAACCTCTAGCCACATCCTATGCCTGCAGGCCACTGAATCAACAGTTGCTCACAAAAGCTCAAGATGGCTGTACCGCTCCATGCCAGCTGACAACCTCTCGTTGTTTTTCCTGTCTTGTAGCTCCTGTTCAGCTTCCTCTTCCATTGGCACTCAATCCACCTCTCTGTAGTATCTTCTGAAGCGCAGGACTCCAGGATCACCATCTGCATTGCTTCAGTTGCTCTGCCATGTCTTGGTTGCAGAGGTTCTGCTCAGTGTATCAGCCTACTCTGCTCTCTTCTGGGCAGTGTTCATGATTTATTTGGTTATTTATATATTTTTAAAATACTGACAAGAATGAAGGAGACACTTTTATTTTCCAATTGTTATTGATATTTATGATTTATGAACTAAATAGCGCAGCTCGATATCTGAAACATGCAAGTAGTACTAAATGTCCTACCTGTAGCTGTAAGATTGATCACTTCCCATTGCTGCTTTTATTCATTTTTGTCAATTAAAGACTAGTCCAGTTCTGGCACTACTGAACTAGGTTTCACCTTTCACTAGTATGGGAGCACATAACTAAATGAAAACTAAGTAAATAACTACTTATTTTGGTAAGCTGACACAATATTACTAATAGTGCTCAAAACAAGGGGTATAATTAAGATTTTTTTCCACAACTCGTCTTTCAGTTTGTCATCCTGTGGTGTCTTGCACACAGGTTGCTCTGATGCTGGAAGCTATGCCACCGATATTTTAAACACCAATAGGATCATCCCGGGACTTCTGGTGTGGCATTGCCGGTTAATGCGGTAAACTGCAACGTCAGTGTGGGCCATTAATATTGGCAGTTCTAACTCACCAGCTACTCCTTGGAAACCCTGTACAGGGTTACAATGAGTTGGATCCCGACTCGATGGCATTTAACAACAACAGGATCATCCCGGGTAAACAGGTTTCAACTGGGTTTCCAGACTAAGACAGACTAGGAAGGAGAGGCAGACTACCTTTAAATGTTTAGCCACTGAAAGAAAACCTTATGAACAGCAGTAGAACACTGTGAGATAGCACCAGAACATTGAAACATGAGTAATACCAGAATACTGTCAGATAGAATACCAGATAATGATTTCCTCAGGTTGGAAGGCACTCAAAATACGACTGGGGAAGAGCTGCCTCCTCATGATGATATAAAAGGAGTAAAACTTTCATTTGCTGATGGGGCAAAACTCAAGATGAAGAGAAACAGTTGTAAACACCCATTAATAATCAGAACATGGAATGTACGAATACGAATTTAGGAAAATTGGAAGTTTTGTCAAAAATGAAATGGAATGCATAAAGATTGATATCTTAGGCATTAGTGAGCAGAAATGGACTGGGGTTGGCAATTCTGAACTTGACAATCTTATGCTTTGCTATGCTTAGAATGACAAATAGAATAGGAATAAGTATCTCATCTATAATCAAAAAGAGCATTTCAAAATCTATCTTGAGGTACAATGTTGTCTCTGCAGGATAATATCCATATGCCTACAAGAAAGACCAGTTAGTAGCAACATTATTCAAATTTACGCACCAACTAAGGCCAGTGATGATAAAATTGAAAAATTCTACAAACTTTAGTTTGAAATTTATCAAATATGCAATCAAGATGTATTGATAATTACTGGTGATTGGAATGTAAAGGTTGGAAACAAAGAAGATCAGTAGTTGAAAACCATTGCCATGGTGATAGAAGTGATGCTAGAGAACAATTGCTAGAATTTTGCTAGACCAATGACTCCTTTATTGCAAATACCTTTTGTAAACAACACAAAATATACCTATACATCTGGACTTCATCAGCTGGAATACACAGAAATCAAACTGACTACATCTGTAGGAAGAGACAGTGAAAAAAAGTTGCATAACGTAAGTGTGGAGCTGTGGGTTAACCGCAAAACCGTTTGAACTGTGAGGTCAGCAGTTCAAGCTTACCAGCTGCTCCTCAGAAACCCCATACAGGGTCACTATGGGTCGGAATCGACTTGATGGCACTTCACAACAACAACAAATCATAAGCCAAAACAAAACCAGGGGGCAGACAGTAGAACCTGCTCTTATGCAAGTTGAGGCTGAAGCTAAAGAAAATGAAAACAAGTCCACAAAATCTAAAATATGACCTCGAAAATATCTCACCTGACTAGTACAGTTGTGGCACTGCTGAATCCTAGAGATCATCTCAAGAGCAGATTTGATACATCAGAGGGGGAACTACTATGATCAAGAAAAAAGAGCCAGGGACTGAAAACATGCTGGAGGAAAAGTGATGTCCTGGTAAAAGTCATCATCAAACCCATGACTCTTGTGTAGGGATTGTACCAGTGGTCATTTTCCTTCCAGGTATCTGAAATGTTCCCAGTCGGAAGAAAAGGGCCCCTTTGCAGAAGGAATCCGAAATTGCTTCCCTGCTTTGGCCATGGGAGGGACACTGATCCTCATCTGTTTCCTACCACTGAGCACCGTAAACAAGTAGCACTCCCTCCAACACCAGTTGGAGGACCTGGCTTTTAAAAAGCATACTGGTCTACAGTATCACCAGAAGCAGAGATATTGGGCAAAGGCTTAGTATACATGATTCCTTCAGAACCTTCATCTGCAGATACAAACATGCATCATCCAACCCAGGCTAGACAGTGGAGGGGTTGGGATGGTATTAATTATCGGAGATTTCTCTAGGGTGTCAAAGGATAGCATTCCTATCCCTATACAAAGGTGAAGAATGTTGAAATTTACACATAAATTTCCCACAATTTAAAAAAAAGAAAGAAAAAGATTCCAAGGGATCTGCTATTCAAGTCAATAAGATAAAATATGTTCTCAGAACGACTCCAATCACAGAATTTAAGAGGACAAAGAAACTAACAAATATATCAACCAACAAATAAATAAAAACCAGACAACTGAGTAGTTGCTAACATCTCTGCCTCTGAATTACATACATTAGAGATGAGTTTATCCTTGGCTCTTTAATAAGCATACATTTCAAACAGGAGATTCTCTAGAAGATCACCTGCTGACACGCTTGGCATTCAGAGAAATTGTACAAACTACAATCCCAGGTTTTCTGAACTGATTAAAGTATAACCTAAAAAAAAAAAAAAAAAACTGAATAGAGTTGATTCATTAGACAATAATGACTGAAGAACAGAAGAGTTGTTAGATGACATCAAGAACATCATACAGGAAGAAAGCAAAAGGTCATTAAGAAGTTAAGAAAGAAGGAAAAGACCCAAATGGTTGTCAGGAGAGACTCTGAACCTTGCTCTTTAATGCAGGGATGCTAAAGCAAATGGAAGAAATGAGGAGGTATAAGAGCTGAACAGAAAATTTCAAGAAGACAAAGTCAGTAATTATAATGAAATATGGAAAGATCTGGAGATAGAAAATCAAAAGGGAAGAACACGCTCAGCATTTCTCAAGCTGAAAGAAAATTCAAGCCTTGACTTGAAATATTGAAGGATTCTGTAGACAAAATATTGAATGATATAAAAGAAGATGGAAGGAATACAGAGTCACTGAACCAAAAAGAAATGGTGAATTTCAACCATTTCAAGAGATAGCACATGGTAAACAGTCAATGGTACTTAAAGAAAGAGTTCACAGTGCACTGAAGGCATTGGCAAAGAACAAGGCTCTAGGAATTGATGGAATACAAATTGAAATCTTTCAGCAAACTGAAACAGCACTGGAGGCATTCACTCATCTATGCCAACAAATTTGAAAGATAGCTACTCAGTCAACTGATTAGCAAAGATCCATATCTGTGTTCATTCCAAAGAGAGGTGACCCACTGGAATGAGGAAATCATCAGACAGTATTATTAATAACACATGCAAGTAAAATTTTGCTAAAGATAATTGAAAATACACTGTGACAGTACACTAACAGGGAACTTTCAGAGTTCAAGTCAGATTCAGATGAGGATGTAGAATAGCATCTGATGTCAGATGGATCTTGGCTGAAAGCAGAGAATACCAGAAGATATTTTCCTGTGCTTTACCGACTTTGTATAGGCTTTTAACTGTGTGCATCACAACAAACTATGGCTAACACTGCAGAGAATGAGTATTCTGAAACACTTAATTGTGCTCATGAGGCACCTGTATACAGAAAAGGCAGTCATTTGAGCAAAGCAGGGGACACTTTAAAATCAGGAAAGTGTGTACCAGGGTTGTATTCTTTCACCATACTTGTTCAATCTGTATGCTGAACAAATAATCAAAGAAACTGGATTATATAAAGAACGTGACATCAGTATGGGTTGCACCTCAATGTAAAGAAAAACAAAAATCCTCACAACTGGACCAATAAATAACATCTTGATAAATGGAGAAAAGTTTGAAGTTGTCAAAGACTTCATTTTGCTTGGATCAACCATCAAAACTCATGCAAAGAAGCAGTCAAGAAATCAAAGTCCATAATGTGTTAGGCAAATCTGCCGCAAAAGACTTCTTTAATGTGTTCGAAAGCAAAGATATTAGTTTCAGGACTAGGGTGTGCCTGACCCAAACGATGGCATTTTCAATAAGCATGGGAAATTTGGACAATGAGTAAGAAAGACCATATAAGATTTGTTGTATTTGAGTTACAGTGTTAGGAAAGAGTATGGAAAGTACCATGGATTGCCAGAACAAGCAAATTTGTGTTGGAAGAAGTAATCAGAATGCTCCTTAGAAGCTAGGATGGCAACACTTCATCTCTCATACTTTGAACATATTATCAGGATGGACTAGTCCCTGAAGAATGGCATCATGCTTGGTAAAGTGGAGGGTCAGCAAAAAAGAGGAAGACCCCCAGTGAGATTTTCTGGCATAATGGCAGCAGAAATGGGTTCAGGCATGACAGCGATTGTGAGGATGGAGCAGGAGTCGGCAGTGTTTTGTTCTGTTGTGCATAGGATTGCTATTAGTCAGAACTGACATGAAGACACCTAACAACAGAAACCATTTTTGTACTTCACATAGCTGGAGGATGTCATACAGTAATTGAAAGAATTTGCTATGGCAGTCTCAGTAATGTACTAAGGTCAGTAAAAGAGCCAAAGACCCTGAATGAGATGGATCAACAAAGTAGTGTTAACAATAGCCTCAAACACAGGAAATGTTGTGAGGATGGTACAGGACTGGGCAGTATTTTGCTCTGTTGTTCACAGGGTCTCTATGAGTCAGAACTGACTTCAGGACACCTAAGAGTACTAATAACTATGGAAATAATGGTAACAGGCTATGTGTAGTTTGAAAAACAATCAATCATGTACATGTGCTCTTATGTCTCCCTAGTGATAAATCACAGTTCCAGTAACTGATTGGATTAGGTAGAAGGCCAAAGCTGATTTCCTATAATCTCCTTGAGGTGAAAGTAGTAATAACAGTCCCTGGGAGAAAGATGAAGAGAGGTGACCCAAC
>NW_006408577.1:14080948-14082539 GCF_000296735.1 Chrysochloris asiatica | reverse complement strand
GAGAATATTGAAAGTGCCATGGACTGCCAAAAGAACCAACAGATCCGTGTTGGAAGAAGTGCAGCCAGAGTGCTCCTTGGAGGCCAGGATGGTCTAACTTCATCTCTCATACTTTGGACATATTGTCAGGAGGGAGCAGTCTCTGGAGACAGATATCATGTTCGGTAGAGTGGAGGGTCAGAGATAAAGAGGAAGACCCCCAGCGAGATGGACTGCCAAAGTGGCAGCATCAATGGGCTCAAGCATGGCAACAACAATGAGGTTGGCCCATGATCGGGCAGTGTTTCATTCTGCTGTGCATAAGATTGCTATGAGTTGGTACCAACTCGATGGCACCTAACAACAACAACAACAATTGTGGATTGTGAGCCCTGGTGTGGTGCTGTGGGTTAATATGCCAGACTGCAAAGTCGTTTGAACTACAAGATCGGTGGTTCAAGCTTACCAGCTGCTCCCATGGAAACCCTATACAGGGTTGCTATGGGTCAGAACTGACTTGATGGCACTCAACAACAACAATTGTGGATTGAGTGAAAGTCTACAGGGCAGATCATAGTTTTACATTCAACAACTCATAAACCCTGTTTTATTACAATGATTATAATCCCCTCCATGTACCATCAGTTAACAGTATTTCTCTCTATTCACTTTAGCTTTTTTTTTTTTAAACACTCAGGCATATATAATAATTTACACCACCAAAGGGCACATTCTGCAAGTTTTCCTCCTAGCTGCCATCTCTTAGCCCTTCTCTTCCCTTGAATCTACAGTCCACAGCTGCTTCCCTCTCTCCATGTCCCTATCTCTGCTTCCATCTCTGGTGTTGCTGTTTCTCTGGATAAGGTCCCACATTCTGCTTGTGCTCTTCTCCCTTGATGGTCCTAGAGTCCTCTGTTTCTGCACTGTAAGATTAACTACTCCCCCCTTTTTGTTACCAAACTTCTACCTTTACAATTGAGACAGTTGCAATTAATCATGATAACAATTACTCACTATTGAATCATAAGAATCTTATACCCATCTCTTTTAACTAGACCTGTGTAGACAAGATGAAAACTATTCAGTGGGGACTCTTTCTTCCCCCACACATCTTTATAAACTAAATTCCCCCTTGAAACCTTGGTAAGCCAGTCACTGCATGCCTTTATCACCCCCTCACTTTAGGTAGCCAATGTCTAAGATGCCCATCCCTACTTACCCTGTGTACAGAGGGTATCGCATTGATACTTGATGTGAAGACTCCTTCCCTCTCTATTGGCATTTAGAGTTATTACCTCTATGAATATAAGTCAAGTTCATCAAATTGTAGCAATTTACCCTTGTTTTCTTTATCAAAAATAACAACTTAACTTTTAAATTATTTTCATATTCCATTTAGGAATACAGATACAAACTTCAATGTCCATAAGGAAACTGTAGCATAGAAATTAAAGTGACTTGCCCAAGCTGTCACTGTTGGTTTGGAACAGAACCAAAGTTATTAGGATACCTAATACCTGAAGGTAATACTTGGAGGCCAAGATGGCTAAGCTTCGTCTCTCATACTTTGGACATATTCTCCAGAGGGAACAGTCGCTGGAGAAGGATGTCA
>NW_006408577.1:14061243-14080459 GCF_000296735.1 Chrysochloris asiatica | reverse complement strand
AGGTTTTTACATTTATCTGTGGGTATCCAGGGCTCATGTATGGAATTACTAACCAGCATAACTGGATAATCAGATAATGGCCATTTTGCTATATCTGCTAGGTTCTGCCAGATATTTAAAGCTTCTGTTTACAGCAGGAAAATATTTATACTATATGTTTCCATTCTCTTTTTAAACACATAGTGATAATCAGGTAAATGTCTTAGGATCATTGCTCAGACTGCTAGGTGAAGAATAGATTAGGAAAAAGTAAGAGTGGATGGGGAGAGACTAGTTGCGAAGGATTCAAGAGGGTTCCAAAAAGATGATGACTGGTCTGGGGTGTTAAGAGGGCATATGGTGATAAGGGTTCAGTTTTGCAAAGACAGAACGGATAAAACATCAAGGATAGTATACTGGTATAAACAACTGGATGGATGGTTGTGTTGTTTTCTGAGTTGGAGAATATGGGCAATGAAACAGATTTGGAGGAGGGAGGCAATTTTGCTAACAATTTGAAAAGATTAAAAAAAAAAAAAATCTCAATAAAACCACTGTTCCACTGCTACTGGTGTCTAATACTGGGGCAAGCTTCAGTGCCTCCCTTACCACAACTACATAGCTGCAAAATGCTTTGTATCTGCTCTGGTAGCATAGTTGTTATGAATTGGGCTGCGAACCTTAAGGTCAGCAATTTGAAACTACCTGCTGCTCCGCGGAAGAAAGATGAGGCGTTCTGCTCCAGTAAAGATTTACAGCCTCGGAAACCCTGTACAGGGTCGCTATGAGTCGGAACCGACTCCATGGTACCTAACAACAACAACAATTGTTAAGTGCTGTAGCGTTGGTTCCAACTCACAGCACCCCTGACTAGGGTTTTCAAGGAGCAGCTGGTGGGTCTGAACTGCTGACCTGTGGCTCAGAGTCCAATGCTGATCCTACTGTACCACACCAGGAGTCCATGTAGCTGCCTAGTACTGCAATTTCATTTAAGTAGGATCTACAGTCAAAGCTCATGGATGCAGCAGTCAAGAAAGTGGCAAATTTGCTGCTGGAGAAATCTTTAAAGTATTAAGAAGCAAAAGATGTTACTTTGAGGGCTAAGGTGCGCCTGAGCCAAGCCATGGTAATTTCAATCGCCTCATATGCTACTGAAAGCTAGACAATGAAATAAGGAAGCTGGATAAGAATTCATACATTCTAACTATAGTGTTGATGAAGCATATGGAAAGTACCGTAGACTGCAAGAACAAACAGAGAAATCCATTTGGAAGAAGTCGGGGGGACTGAGCCTTTGTCTAAGTCCTCCGGACACGTTATCAGGAAATACCAGTCCCTGGAGAAGGACATCATGGTAATGTGAAGGGTCAACGAAAAAGAAGGCCACCCCAATGAAATAGACTGACAGTGGCAGCAACAAGGGGCTCGAAAGTAACAATTGTGAGGATGGTGCAGGACAAGGCAGTGTTTCGTTCTGTTATGAATACGGTCGCTGAGTCGGAACCGTCTCTACGGCACCTAACAACAGTACTACAGATACAAAGAGCTGAGCGGCTAGGCCAATCCAAGGCCCGGCAAAGTCATGCACTGCCATCAACGGACCAGGTACCGGGGACCCAGGGTACCCAACAGCGCGGAGCGCATAGGAACCACGGCTGACCGTCTCCAGGGCTGGTAGCGTCTTAACCCAAGACCGTGAGCCTTCCCGCCGCATTCCACACTCGCCTTGCTGTTAAGATCCTCTTTGTGCGGGTTCGAGTTGTCAGAGGAGACCAGCCCAGCGGCGTCCTCCGGGTGAGCCCCGGAGCTGGGAATCTCCATGGAACGCGGGATGCACAGAACGTACCGCAATGCACGCCTTCTGCTTCCCCTAGCCGACAACCTCTGCTCTCGGTGGCTCCACCCACTTCCTATCCATTTCTCGCGAGTCCCAAAGCTATCGTTTGCACGTTTACTCAAACGCCTGCGCAGTCGGGGTCTGGCCGGAGCAGTTCCGCGCATGCGCCCAAAGGTTTGGTCGTATATGGGCTGCTCGTGAGAGGTCTCTTGAGACTCCCCTAGCGGATGGAATGTAGAAATGCTCTTGTAGTTTCTTGACTCTTTCTCTTCCAGTAGTGTCACCCAGTGGTAAATAGAAAGAATAGCAACGCAGCAGAAACAACCACTAAACATGCATATTTATAAACAATGGACAGCTAACTTAGAAGGTCGAAGTTCAAACCCACCAGCCACTCCTTGGAAACGCTCTATAGGGTCATCTATGAGTGAACCAACTCGATGGCACTTAATAACAACAACAAAAAAGGCGGCAATTGGAGCTGAGGCGCTGATTTAAGAGTTACAAAGTTGACAGCGGAGCTGTGTTGACTTTATAAAATTTTTGTTAAGTCATTATTAGGTTTATCAGATAAAATACAGTTAAATTTGAATTTCAGATAAACCAATAATGTTTTATTATATGATTTCTCATCATGCAATATTTCTAATATTTCATTCCTGTGAGAAAATTACCAAAAACTTGGAAATAGGCAAAAAAGATTACCAAGAGTTCTTTCAGTGCTGTTCTGGTTTTGACTTTATACGGATCGAGTTATTTTACAGAACTATACGGGCAGATGGTTAAATACTGAGCTGCTCATCGAAATGTCAACGTTGGAACCCACCACCCATCTGTAGTCCATCACATAAATTGGTGGACTATTATTTCCTATGTGTCTATTAAGTTCATTGCTATCATGCATCATTAATAAGGCAATTTCATATTTTGATGCTATTTAAGTGCCACTAAGTCAGTTCCGACTCACAGCCACCCTGTATAGGTTTCTGAGGCTGTAAATCTTTATAGGAGCACAAAGTCTCATCTTTCTCCCTCTGAGCAGCTGGTGGGCTCAAACTGCCCACCTCGTGGTTTACAGTCAGTGCTCAGCCTGCTGAACGAGTACTCAGTAATTTTTATTGCTTGATTTTGTAACTAGCTGCTATTGAGTCAACTCTAACTCCTTGCATCTCTGTGTGTATCAGAGTAGAACTGTGCTCTCTAGGGTTTTCAATGACTGATTTTTTTTTTCATTTCTTTTTTTTTTAAGTGTTTTATTGTGAATTATGTGATAGTTTACATGGGAGAACATTAGCTTTACATTCATCCTATCGTGTATCATTTCATTACCATCGTCACCGTTCCCTCCATGCAGCATCAACCAACAAAAGGGTATACCCTGCAAACCTGCCCCCCCACACCCCCACCCCAGTGGTCAGCACACAGCCCCTCTTCCTCTCTGGGTCTAAATTCCCCAGCCGCTCGATCTCTGCACGTCATCGTCTCTGCCTCCATTTCTGGCATCACTGCTTCTCTGGGTAGGGTCCTGCTCTCTGCTCTTCTCCCTTGATGGTCCTAGGGACCTCCACTCCTAGACTACAAAGTCAATCACTCCCCTCCTTTTAGTACAAAAGTCTATCTTTACATTTCCAACCCTCACAATCAGTCTTGATAACAATTATTCACTATTGTATCACAAGAGACCTATCTGCATCTCCTTTATCAGTCCAGCCCAGACAGATTGGATACTATCCAATGGAGATTCTATCTTTCTCCACGCCCTCTGGATCCAGGCTCCCTCTTGAAAGTTTGTAAGCCAGCCACTCCTTGCCTTTGTAGCCCCCACCACCACCACCATTTTGGGTAGCCAATGTCCAAGTCGCCCATCCCTGTCTACACTGTGTATGGAGGGGTGGGAATACACTGTAAAGATTTATTCCCTCTTTTGAGCCACTGCATCCATAGGTGTAGGTCAAGTTCATCAAATTGTATCAGATTACTCTTTTTTTCCTGTTTTTTCTTCTTCTAGTTGAGCTCTGATTATCCAGTCATTGAAGCCAGGTCAAGTGGGTATTATCTGAAAGTGTGGGGGTTCTTGTGCATATGCCCTCTCTTATCAGCTAGATGCTTCACTCTCCAATCTAGTCCTCTGTGGCTATGTCACTGACTCTGGGCCCAAGAGTCCCCAGGTCTTGCCATACTGCTGGCTAACCAGATCTCCACCCGGGTTCACAGGAGTCTATTGAACATTGTAGGTTAAGTTTGCAGCTTCATTGATGTTTTTCCCTCACTTCCCCTTATCAATGACAAACATGGTCACCAATCAGAGCATGTATTCCCATTGAGTCTTAGTCTTAGAAAGGGGTTTGCCCTGAGGAGATCTGAACACTTGGATTGATGTCTCCTGGGCGAGTAACTTGCTTGTTCTTGTAGTAATCAGTCAGACTGCCTTTATTGTTTTGTATTTTAACTGTTGGTCTTTCTTTCAAGAAGTATCTTCTGTTCTTCAAGCCACTCCAGGATGATCTGCTTGTCCTTTCAGGAGGAGATTTCCCACCTCAGAAGATTCTGGATGCAGTTCAGGATTCCACCTATGGTCTTATGTAATGCAGAGGCTCTGCAGGAAGCCTCCTTCACTGGGCACCTTGTAGCTCCATTTTAGGTATTCTAATCTTACAAGTTTTCTATGTTGATATTTCTGGCTATTCCTTTCTCACCCCCTCAAGTGTCTATTTTACAATGGTATGCCAGGGAAACCAAGATTCAAAAGACAGCCAAAGCATCTTAACATTATTTACCCTCTTTTCCCCATTCCAACCATGTCTCAATCCCTGTATCCCAGAGCCCTGTTGTTCCACGATTGTGTATACATCATTATTTACCTCTGTCCCACTTAGCCCATACAAACCTGCCTAATTGTTTTCCCATCTGCTTAGTTCTTCCTTTCCCCTCCCTCTTCTTGTGTATTGCCTCTTGGTGGGGGCCATATTAATCAAGGAATTGAAATAAAGAAATAAGACGATGGGGACCCTGCGCATGAAGAGCTCATTGTTCTAGCAAAGCAACAATGAAGTGTTTTCTTTGGATGGCAAAGCCACAAAGAAATATTTCATGCAAAGGCCCCTGGTTAATTTTTCTTTTTTTGAATTATTCTCTGATTTATTCATGATTTTTATTAGTATCTCTTTACTTTAGAGTTTGACTCTCCTACACTTTAGTATATTTTTATTAAAAGTTAGAAGCAAATATTAAGTACATTTACTCTACTTGTAATCATAGGTAGTTTTAATACTTATATTAACAATGTTCTTAAGACTGCTAGGAGACAGGATTTGTCAGTTGAATTACTACCAGCTTACGTTTAGTGATTATAAACATTCTTCCTTGTAACCTTAGTTTAAGACAATAAAGAATCCTTAAAAGCAATTAGACAATAAATAAGAGCTATGGGTATATATAGCTCTGGTAGCATAGTGGTTACGAATCGGGCTGCGAACCTTAAGGTCAGCAGTTCGAAACTACCAGCCGCTCCGTGGGAGAAAGATGATGCTTTCTACTCCCATAAGGATTTACACCCTCGGAAACCCTGTACAGGGTCACTATGGGTCGGAACCGACTCGACGGCACTTAACAACAACAACAACATGGGTATATACAGATACGTAAATTAAAAGTCTGACTTAGACGTTCTTAAATTAATGATCAGTAAAATAGGGAAGTTGTTTTTCATAGCCTCAGTTTTTTAAATGTTCTGATAAGTGATATTTGTGTAGGCTATAAACAGATAGTGTATGGAGGGAGTTGATTGCATCCAACAACTAAAATTGATGATTTAACAAGACTGCTTTCGCTGTGCTGAGATTTTTGCTGAGATACCAAATTCCCAAAGATTTTGGTATGTTGTGTTTTTGTTCTCATTTGTTTCTAGGAACTTTGTGAGTTCACATTTAATTTCTGATACTACCCAGTCTCTTTTCAGCAGGATGTTATTCAATTTCCATGTATTCGACTTTATATCCTTGGTCTTACTATTGTTGATTTCTAATTTGATAACATTGTGGTCTGAGAAGATGCTTTGTAGTATTTTGATATTTGTAAGTTTATGGAGATTTGTTTTGTGGCCCAAGACACACGGTCTATTCTGGAGAATGTTCCATGTGCACTGGAAAAGAATGTGTATTGTGCTAAAACTTCAGTTCTTGATCATATGCTACCTCTTCAAATGGTTGAACACTAACCATCTCTTTATGGAATAGTGACTCTGTTTAATCCCTCCATCTTCTTTTGATGCTTTCTGCATCATTCAATATTTTGCCCATGTTGTTGTTGTTGTTAGGTGCCATTGAGTTGGTACCGACCCATAGTGACCTTATGCACAGCAGAATAAAACTCTGTCCAATCCTGGGCCAACCTCATTATTGTTGCTACGCTTGAGCCAAATTGATGCTGGCACTTGGCCAATCCAACTCATTGAGGGGTCTTCCTCTTTTTCTCTGGCCCTTCCCCCTACCAAACATGATATCCGTCTCCAGAGACTGCCCCTCCTGACAATATGTCAAAAGTATGAGAGATGAAGTTTGGCCATCCTGGCCTCCAAGGAACACTATGGCCGGACTTCTTCCAACACAGATCTGGTGGTTCTTCTGGCAGCCCATGGCACTTTTGATATTCTCCTCCAACACCATAACTCAAAAGCATCAATTCTTTTACAGTCTTCCTTATTCACTGTCCAGCTTTCACTTGCATATGAGGTTATTGAAAATACCATGGCCTAGGTCAGGTGCACCTTAGCTTCAAGCTGACATCTTTGCTCTTCAACACTCTAAAATGGTCTTGTGCAGCAGATTTTCCCAATGCAATACATCATTTGACTTCTTGACTGCTGCTTCCATGAGTGTTGATAGTTGATCCAAGAAGAATGAAGTCCTTTTCTCTGTTGATAAAAATGTTGTTTATTGGTGCAGTGGTGAGGATTTTTGTTTTCTTTACAACGAGACGCTTCACTTTCAGCAAGCAAAGTTGTATCATCTGCATATCACAGGTTGTTAATGAGTCTTCCTGCAATCCTGATGCCACGTTTTTGTTCATATAATCCAGCTTCTTGGATTATTTTCTCAACATATAGGTTGAATAAGTATGGTGAAAGAATACAACCCTGTTGCACACTTTTCCTAATTTTAAGCTTTTCAGTGTTCCCATGTTCTGTTCGAACAACTGACTGGTCCATGTACAGATTCCTCATGAGCACAATTAAGTGTTCCGGAATACTCATACTTTGCAATGTTGTCCATATCTTGTCATGATCCACACAATTGACAGCCTTTTCATAGTCAGTAAAGCACAGGTAAACATCTTTCTGATATTCTCTGTTTCAGCCAATAAGCATTGGACATCAGCAATGATATCCCTCATTCCATGGCCTCTTCTGAACCTGGCTTGAACATTTGGAAGTTCACTGTCAATGTATGCTTGTAGCCATATAGAATCCTCCAATATTTCAAGTCGAGGCTTAAATTTTTTCTTCAGTTTCCTCAGCTTGAGGAATATTGAGTGTGTTCTTCCCTTTTGGTTTTCTAACTCCAGGTCTTTGCACACTTTTTATGATGTTTGACTTTGTCTTTTTGAGGTGCCTTTTGAAAATTTTTATTCAGCCCTTTAACCTTCTCAGTTTATTCCACTTTCTTTATCATCTCTACACTGGATAGCAAATTTCAGAGTTTCTTTTGATATCCATACATAGTTCCCTAGTGACCGTCTTATAAAAGTTATGTGTATTGGCTTGGTTTCCAAGGTTCTGAATGAATAGTGCCTCTCTATCACCATCCCATTCTTCCTTGCTTTCTCATTGTACTCCAATACATAAATTTTCTTCTAGCTGCATAAGTCTTCTTGTCTCTCCCAAATAAGATGTGGTACAGTGCTGTGGTTCCTAAATTACTAGTCAGTAGGTGGGTGTTCTTCTGACCATAGAAAGTAACTTGGAAGTTTTTCAAAAACATACATATTTTCCCATCTATTTCCTAAATTTATAGGATAAAATCACTGGGGGTGATATCTGGATGTTGCTATTGTGTGCCATAGAATTGTTATTGTGTGCCTTGGAGTCAGTTCTGATTCATAGCAACCCTATGTAGAGTTTCTGAGAGCAGCTGTTGACCTTGTGATTAACAGCCTTGTGTTTATCTTACAGTGTCACACCAGGACTCGCTGCATGAAGTAGTGTACTTACTATATACTAGTGTGAGTCAAAATTATCTGCACTCTGGCTGCAGAATTTATTTTAGTCAACTTTTAGAAAAAATAAATACATAATTTTTTAAAAAATATAATCTTCTTGCTTTTCAATGCACTTTGTCCATCTGTCAACAAGCTTTCATTCTCCCTTATTAAAAAATGTTTTAAGTTGAGCTTCAAGCCATGATTACATTGCTGTCTTCACTTCTTCATAAGAGGTGAATCTTCTTCCTCAAAAGACTGTTTTCAGAGGACAAAACAGGTACAAGTCTGATGGAGCAAGATCAGGACTCTAGGGAGGATGCTTTGACACTGCAAAACAAAAGTTTTTGTAGAGTGTCAACAGTGTGGGCAGGGGTGTGAGAATGTTCATTGCCATGCAAGATCACAATGCCCTTAAAAAGCAGTCCCTTGCATTTAATCAGAAATTTAGGCTTCAGCTCTTCAGTGAACATCTTACTGTAATGAGCACTGTTAATTGTTGAACTTTTTTCCGATAGTGTTCCAATACTGGTTTTTGAATCCAGAGAAAATGTAAGTATCAATTTTCCAGTTGATAGTTGACTTTTGAACTTATCCTTGGTTGGCAATTGAGGATGTTTCCATTTCATACTCTGCTGTTTACTCTCAGGCTCGTAGTGATGAATCCATGTCTTATAACCAGTAACAATTTTTAAAAAGAAACTTTTACCTTCCTTTCTGTATTGGTCCAAATTTTGCAGATGTCCAAATGCTTCTGTTTACACTCTTCCGTGAGTTGTTTTGGTACCCACCTTGCACTAACTTTTAGGAACTCAGGTCTTTCATGGATGATTTCATAGGCAAATCCATGGATGATTTGCAAATGATTTCCCACATAATTCTCTGCCACTCATCTGTTCTACAGAATCATTTCACATGCATGCTCAATGTTGTTATCAGCTGTGGACTTAGACGGACATTTTAATATAACTGGAATGTGAATAGTTTTTGACTCACTCTTGTACTTCACAACTAAAATGCCTGTGTTTGGCTTCTGCAAGAGATTTTAGGTAAATCAACCTCTTAAGGCCCAGTTTCCTAATCTATAATATGGAAGCCTACCTCAAAGGATTGCTGTGAGGGATAAATGAGTTAGTATTTGTAGTGTTAATAGCAATTTCAGGGACTTGAGTCAAGCATAAATGTATGTTAAATAAGCAAATCAGGTGTTCCCCCAGATGATTTTGACACAAACAAGATTTATGAATCAATGGTATGGAGATACTAAGACTCTGAGATCCTTGTCCAATTTCTTATTGAAAAAATAGGTTCCCTCTTTTGTTTCCTGTGCTTCTCAACAGGAATAGTGATGTCTCTGCCTGATGCTTTGGAAAATACATGGAGACACATTTGGCTGTTAAATGATTGGATGAACCTGTTAACATTGTTGGAGAAGGACTAACTGGGAGCCATTTAAGGTCATGAAAACATTCACCCCCTCCCCCGGTTTTGTGAAACAACTAGATAGGAAAATATTATTTGTAATATCACAGTATAAGCAAGCTCGTTAGTTCAGTTCACCAGTGTTTCCTTGTGTGTTTTGTTGTTTGATTTGAAAAGCATTGTTATGTTTTCTCTATTGACTTATCTCTAGTAAAACAAAGCAAAGCATCACATGGATATGTGGCTATGATTCCCAATGATTCTACAATGGGAGTTGTGTGTTCAGGGCCAAGATTAAATCCTGTATGAGCCTCTGTGGTTGAGGCTTCTTGAAAAAATGGTACTGGATAGTTTTGTATAAAAGAGAAATATACAAGGGTAGGAGGAGTTGAAGGTGGTGAAATGGCATAGGAATGTTGAACAGTTAGAATTTGGAAGATTGTTTGGTTTGCTGTTATTGTTATTGTTGTTGTTGTTAAATGCCGTCAAGTTGGTTCCAACTCATAAGGACCCTGTATAGGGTTTCCAAGGAGCTGGTGAGCTTCAATCACAACCTTGTGGTTCAAACCAACTTTGTAGTCCAGCTCATTATCCCACAGTGCCACACCAGGACTCCATTGTTTTGTTTAAAGAACCAGAAATTACACCACTGGTCCTAGTATTTAGACTGGTTGTGGTTTAGTTAGAGTCAGATTAAGGTAAACTAAGTTTTGTTGTTGTTAGGTTCTGTTCAGTCAGTTCTTACTCACGGTGAACCTAGACATGTCAGAATGACACACCACCCGGTTCTATGCCATCCTCACAATTGTTAACATGTTTGAGCCACTGTTTGTTTCAACTGTGTCAATCCATCTCATGGGGGGGGGTCTTCCTCTTTTTTGCTAACTCTCTGCTTGCCAAACATGATGTCCTTTTCCAGGGACTGGTCCCTCCTGATAATATGTCCAAAGTAGGAGAGACAAAGTCTTGCTATTATCCTTACTTCCAAGGAGCACTCGGTGCTTTTTTCAAGACAGATCTATTTGCTCTTTTGGCAGTCCATGGTACTTTCAATATACTTTGACAACACCTTAATTCAAATGCATCTATTCCTCCTTATTCCCAAATGAATAAAACTTCCTTATTCACTGTCCAGCTTTCACAGACAGATGTTGTTGTTGTCAGGTGCCATCGAGTCGGAACTGACTCATAGCGACCCCATGTACAGCAGAACGAAACAATGTCTGATCCTGGGCCAACCTCACTACCGCTGCCACACTTGAGTCCATCAATGATGCCACCTGGCCAATCCATCTCGTTAGAGGTCTTCCTCTTTTTCTCTGACCCTCCACCTTACCCAGCAGGACATCCTTCTCCAACTACTGTTTCCTCCGGACAATATGTCCAAAGTATGAGAGATGAAACTTAGCCATCCTGGCATCCAAGGAGCACTCTGGCTGCACTTCTTCCAAAACAGATCTATTGGTTCTTTTGGCAGTCCATGGCACTTTCAGTATTCTCCTCCAACACCACAACTCAAAGGCATCAATTCTTCTACGATCTTCCTTATTCACTGTCCAGCTTTCGCATCCATATGAGGCTATTGAAAACACAATGGCCTGCGTCAGGCGCACCTTAGTCCTCAAGCTGACATCTCTGTTCTTCAATACTTTAAAAAGTTCCTGTGCAGCATATTTGCCCAGTGCAATACGTCGTCTGATCTCTTGACTGCTGCTTCCGTGAGTAGACAGATGAGGCTAATGAAAATACCATGATTTGGGTCAGGGACACCTTAATCCTCAGGGTGGCATAGTGCCCTTTAACACTTTAAAGAGATCTTTTCATCTGATTTGCCTATTGCAATATGTCACTTGAATTCTTGGCTGCTGTTTGCATGAGTGTTGATTGTGGATTAAGTAAAATTTCAATATTTTTCCCCGTTAGTCATGATGTTGTTTATTGATCCATCTGTGAGGATTTTTGTTTTCTTTACATTGAGGTGCAATCCATTCTGAAGGCTGTACTCTTTGATCTTCATCAGTAAGTATTTTAAGTTCTCTTCACTTCCAGCAAGCAAAGATGTGTCATCTGCATATCATAGTTTTCTAATGAGTCTTCCTCTAATTCTGATGTCATTTTCATCTTCGTACAATCCAGCTTCTTGGATTATTTGCTCAGCATACAAATTGAATAAGTATTGGTGCAAGGATATAACCCTGACACACACCTCTCCTAATTTTAAACCTTTCAATATCCCTTAGTTGTATTGGAATAACTGCCTGTTAGCCTATGTACAGGTTCCTCATGAGAACAATCAAGTGTTCTGAAATTCCTATTTTTCTCAATGTTACCTATAATTTGTTATGATCCATACAGTTGAGTGCTTTGGCATAGTCAATAAAAAACAAAGAAGCATCTTTCTGTTATTCTCTACTTTCAGCCAAGAGTCATCTGGCATCAGCAGTAATATCCTTCATTCTACATTCTCTTCTGACTCCAGCATGAATTTCTAACAGCTCTCTTTCCATGTACTGCTACAACTGTTTATGAATCATCTTCAGCAAAATTTTATTTGTATGTGATACAATTATATTGCTTGATGATTTCTGTATCTACTGGGTCACCTTTCTTTGAAATAGGCACAAATATGGATCTTTTCCAGTCAGTTGGCCATGTAACCATCTTCCAAATTTTTTGGCATAGATGAGGGAGCACACCCAGCAATGATCAGTTTGTTGAAACATTTCAATTTCTATTCCATCAATTCCTGGAGCCTTGTTTTTTGCCAATGCAACTTGGACTTCTTCCTTCAATACCAAAATTATTGATCATATGCTATTTCTTGAAATAGTTGGGCATCAACCAATTCTTTTTGATACAGGGACTCTGTATTTCTTCTTTTGATGCTTTCTGCATCGTTCGATATTTTGCACTTAAGTATTATAAATTGAGGCTTGAATTTTTTTTTTCAGTTCTTTCAGCTTGAGAAATGCTAACCATGTTCTACTCTTTTGGTTTTCTGACTCCAGTTCTTTACACACTTCATTATAATACTTAACATTACTTTCTCAAGCTTCCCTTTGAAATTTTCTGTTCAGCTGTTTTACTTCATAATTTCTTCCAGTCACTTCAGCTTTTCTGCATTCAAGAAAGTTTCAGAATCTCTTATGACATAAATTTGATCTTTTCTTTCCTCTCTTTTTAATGACCTTTTGTTTTTTCATGTAAGATAATGTCATCCCACAATTCCTCTAGTCTTTGGTTATTGTTTTAATGTACCAAATCTGATCTTGGATGGTCTCAAATTCAGGTGGGATATACTCAATGTAATATTCCGGCTCTCTTGGACTTATTTTAGATGCCCTGGTTGCCTTGTAGAATAATCTCTGGACTGCTGACTGCTAGGTCGGTAGTTCAAACCCACCACTAGCTCAGAGAGAGAAAGATGAGACTTTCTGCTTCTGTAGAGATTTATAGTCTTCAAAACCCTGTTCAAAATTACTGTGAGTCAGAATCTACTTGATGCCAGTGAGTTTGGAGTTTAAGTTGGACTTTTTTTTCTTTCCTTCAGCTTCAGCCTGAACTGTGTAACAAAAGTTGATGGTCTGTTCCTCAGTCAAATCCTGGCCTTGTTTTGGCTTTGATATTGGGTGTCTCCATTGTCCCTTGGAACAGATGTAGTTGATTTGATTCCTGTGCGTTCCATTCAGTGAGGTCCACCTGTGTTTAGTCACCATTTATGCTGAAAAAAGAAAAGAAAAAAAAAAAAAAACTTGCAACGAGTAAGTTGTTGGTTTTGCAAAATTTTATCTTGCAATTTCCAGTATCATTAATACCACCAACGTCATATTTTCTGATACATCCTCTCTGTTTCTAACTTATGCATCCCAATCAATTATCAATGCACCTTTCTTGCATGCTTGATCCATTTCTGCCTGAAGAAGTTTGTTAAATTCTTCAATTTTATCATCACTGGCTTTAGTGGTTAGTGCACAAATTTGAATAGTCGTAGTATTAACTGGTTTTTCTTGTAGGGATATGGATATTCTCTTATCACAAACAGCATTGCACTTTTAGATAGATCTTGAAATGTTCTTTTTGATGATGGATATGATGCCATTCCTCTTCAATTTTTTTATTCGTGACATAGTAAACCATATGATTGTCAGATTCAAAATGGGTAATACCAGTCCACTGCAGCTCATTAATATGTAAGATAACTATTCTCGTGTGTTCCATTTCATTTTTGATGACTTCCAATTTTCCTAGCTTCATACGTCGACCCTTCCATGTTCTGATTCATTTGAGTTGTGCTGTGCCCCGTAAGCAAATGAAGTTCCTGAATGTTTAGCTCCATCCATGTCACTAAGGTAAACTCTACTTTGAGGAGGCAGCTCTTTCCCCATTATCTTTTCAGTGCCTTCCAATTTAAGGGGCTCATCTTCCATCATTGTATCAGACAAATGTTCCACTGTTATTTATAAATGGCTAACACTTCATGAGTGGTCAGCCTCTCCTTCTTCCTAGTCTGTCTTAGTCTGGAAGCTCTGTTAAAAGCTGTTCACCATGGGTATTTAAAATACTTGTGGCATAGCTTCCAGCATCACAGTAACTCACAAACCACCACAGTGTGACGAATTAACAGGTGGTACTGGAGTGGTTACGAATTGGGCGCAAACCTTAAGGTCAGCAATTCGAAACTATGAGCTGTTCCATGGGAGAAAGATGAGGCTTTCTGCTCTTGTAAAGATTTACAGCCTTGGAAACCCTGTACAGGGTCGCTATGAGTTGGAACCAACTTCATGGCACATAACAACAATAACAACAACAACTAGAGTTCTGGTGTGGCACTGTGGGTTGATCCGTCAAACTGCAGAGTCATTTGAACTGCAAGGTCGGTGGTTCAAGCTCAGCAGTTGCTTCTTAGAAACCCTATACAGGGTTGGTATGGGTCAGAATCGACTTGACAGCACTTAACGACAACACTGGAAGGTAGTCCTATTTATCAGTATGAGAAAAGTGTGATGAAAGTAATTTTGTTTTTTGTTTAGAAAAGCAAATGAAATTTCTCAGACATTAAAGTAATAAAATTTAAGCCCTTAAATCACTAAGGAGCCCTGGTAGCTTGGTGGGTTACGAGCTTGGCTGCTAACCACAATGCCAGCAGTTAGAATCTACCAGTTGCTCCATAGGAGAAAGATGAGGCTTTCTGCTCCTGTAAAGATTTACAGCCTCGGAAACCCTAAGCATGAACACTATGAGTCAGAATCAACTATGTGGCACACAACCACCAGTAACTAACTGGATCCTGATGTGATGCTGTAAAGTAAGCATTGGACTGCTTACCACAAGGTTGATGGTTCAACCTCTCCTCAGAAACCCTGTACAGGTTTGCTAAGAGTTGAAACAGACTGGACGGCATTTAACAACAGCAATATAACCTCTAACTGCCCAGCACAATGACTAACATATACTAAGAATTCAAATATTTGATTAATTTAACTGCAATCAGTTTTGTAGTCATTGGAAAACCATTTCACAATTTTGTTCATTGTACTGCCCTATGATAAAAGGTCAATAAGCAAATAGACCTAGGTTCTGGTATGGTCAGTGTACTAATAAGTGATGTGACTTTGGACAAATCATTAAATTCCCTGGCCCTGCTGAACTATTACCAGTTAATTCTCAACATGGGTCCTCTAGGATACATGATCTACTTTCTTTGTTAGGCAATGAATTTCTTTCCCTATCAGTTTAGGGACTTCAATTATAAGGGCCAAAAATAATTGTATTGGTTCTGTTTATAGTAAATATTACTTGGGCACAAATATGAGCCATATAATAAAAAATCATATGAGATATAATAAAAAAATTTTCTGGTAACCACATTTTAAATAGTAAAAACAAAAAAGCAAAATTAATTTTAGAATGTATTTTATATAATCCAATATGACTCTCTCTTTTGTTTAATATTATCATTTTTACTAGTAATCAATACAAAATTAGTAATGAGATACTTTACATTCCTTTTTATACTCAGTCTTCATATGCATTGTATATTTTACACTTATGGCACATCTTAATTCATAATTGCCAATTTCAAGCACTTAACATGTGGCACTGTGGATTCATGTGCTGGACTGCAAAGTCAGATTGAACCGAAAGGTTGGTGCTTCAAGCTCACCAGCCATTACTCAGAAACCTTATACAGGGTCGCTATGGGTCAGAACCAACTCAGTGGCACATAAAAACAACAGTAATTACCACATGTGTCTGCTGTTGTTAGGCGCTGTTGAGTCGGCTCCAACTCATAGCGACCGTGTGCGCAACAGAATGAAACAGTGCCTGGTCCTGCAGCCTCTCCACAACTGTTGTTATGTTAGAGTATGTTAGGGTAGAGCCACTGTGGCACTCTGTCTCATGGAAGTCTTCCTGTTTTTCTCTGACTCTCCACTTTACCAAGCATGATGTTCTTTTCCAGGGAATGGATTCTCCTGACAACATATCCAAGTACATGAATGAATTCTCGCCATCCTTGCTTCTTAGAAGCATTCTAGCTGTACTTCTTCCAAGACTGATTTGTTTGTTTCTCTGACAGCCCATGATACTTTTAAGATTCTTCACCAATACAATGATTCAAAGGCTTCAGTTCTTAGGTCATCTTTATTCACCGGCCAGTTTTCACATGCATATAAGGTGATCAAAAATACCATGGCTTAGTTCAGGGTCACCTTAGTTTTCAAAGTGACATCTTTGCTCTTTGACACTTTAAAGAGGTCTTTTGCAGCAGATTTGCCCAATACAATATGTTTCTGTGGTTGTTGTTGTTGTTGTTGAGTGCCATCTAGTCAGTTCTGACTCATAGCAACCTTGTATAGGGTAATCCTACAGTTAGCCCAGGACTTACCATTCTACAGTGCAGGACCAGGACTCCAAAATTCACCAACACCAACACTGTTGGTGAAGATGTGCTTCTTGTTGTTGTTAATTTCTGTTGAGTCTGACTCATAGCGACCCTGTAAAGGGTTCCCAAGGAGTGATGGGACTGAACTGCTGAACTTGTGGTTAGCAGTTCAGTGCTTATCCTGGAGCGCCACACCAGGAGTCACTATATTGGTCAATGCAGTGCTAAAAGAACTGGTGACTTAATAGATAAGTCATCGTTGTGTAAAGCCTAACATGATGGTCAATGAACCTTAAGATAATTCTCTGGAACTATGGTGGAACAAGTTCCTCTTAAGGAGCTCTGGGTAGCGTAGTGGTTATGAATCGGGCTGCGAACCTTAAGGTCAGCAGTCTGAAACTACCAGCTGTTCCGCGGGAGAAAGATGAGGCTTTCTGTTCCCGTAAAGATTTACAGCCTTGGAAACCCTGTACAGGGACGCTATGGGTCGGAATCGACTCAACAGCACTTAACAACATTTGTAAAATGAGTGAATTAGGCAAGATTCCAGTTCTGATGTTAATGTGGTTTTGTTGAAATTCCTCGCTCATTGTGTGAAGGTTACATGTGCATATGTATGCCTCATCTCATTCCATAAATGCATTGAGAAAGAAACTGGAAATAAGGAAAAATAGAAAAATAAGAAAGGAAGAAAGTAAAAACGAAACTAAGAGGGGGATAAAGGAAATGAGGAAAGATAGCAGAAGAAAGAGAAAGAAAGGCAGGAAACAAAAAGGTAAAAGAGAGAAGGGCCAAATCTCAGAAATGTCAATCTCCATTAGGTTTATGGGTAATTATTTATAGTAGCAAGTGAACTTTCAAACAGAAGCCTTAGCTGTTGAGTAAAGTGCTCTTTTAAGCTACAAAGTACATTTAAAAAATAAACCATGTTCCAAGAACCCCTTAGACTGTGGACTTATTTACATGTGGCACAAGCTTAATAGACCTTGGTCATAGCGCTGTAAACTGTAAAGTTCACATTATCCTGAGGATGACCAAGTACAGAATCTGAAAGCTGCTCCCTGGATTTTCTTGTTCATTAGCATTAAAAAAATTTGTGATGTTAATGTAAATATATTTCAACTTTGTATTTTATTTTTAAGGTTAGTTAAATGGGCTTCAGCAAAGACCATGTTTTTTTCTATTTTTAGGTGTATTTATAGTTTTTGGTTTGATCTGTAAATTAACTTCTAGAGGGGAGCAAAGAGAAGAGGTATACCTTTTGTGAATGATAAAAAGGATTTTCAATATTGTCTTTTTGACACTTGCACCAGAATTCAGATCTTTTTTTTTTTCCTTTCAGTTTTTATTGTGGGTTGAGTGAAAGTTTACAGGGCAGATCATCAGTTTTATATTTAACAAACCATACAACTTGTTTCATTACAACGATTACAATCACCTCCATGTACCATCAGTTAACAGCATTTCTCTCTAGTCACTTTAGCTCTTTTTTTTTTTTTTTTAAAAAAAGCACTCAGGCATATATAATAATTTACACCACCAAAGGGCACATTCTGCAAGTCTGCCTCCTGGCCACTGTCACTTTAAAATTCAGATCTTGATCATACTTTTTGCACTCGTTGGACTGAACCACTTGAAGGCTGTGAGTTTAGAGTCAGTCCCACATTTACCATTAGCTCCACCCTGGCGACTTCCATTATCATTTGTTTTCTGACAACCTCAGCCCAGGCCACAATTTTGAGTTCCAGACCCATTTATATTCAAGACTCCCACTTAGTTGACTCATAGACATTTCACACTCAGAACGACCCAGATTGAACTCATTATCTTTCTGACTGAACCTGCTCCTTCTCCAGGCTTCCTTATCTTAGTAAATGGCATGGCCATCCACCCAATTACTCAAACCTGAAACCTGAACTCAGTATGCTTTTCTAACTCCCACAGCCCATCAATCACTGAGCCCTTCTCAGTCGCCTTGGATGAATATCTTGAATCTATTTACTTTCTCAATCTCTTTTCTTACCTCATTTTGTTGTTGTTGTTAAGTGCCATCGAGTCAATTCCAATTCATAGTGAACCTGTATAGGGTGTCCAAGGAGTGGTTGGTGGGTTTGTACTGCCAACCTCATCATTGGCAGTCCAGTGCTTATCCTATGCACAACACCAAGTCTGATTACTATAATAGCCTCTTTACCCTTTATCCACTGAAGTATCTGTGGATGCTGGGGATTTAAAAATACCTAAATAAAGTCACTTTATCCACCACTTAAAGTATCCAGTGATTCCCAATGCTTAGAATACATTCCAAATTCTTTTACTTGGTTCTAAATCTTCTGTTTGTGCCACTTTCGCCTTCCCTAACAAGTACCAAGCTTTTTGGTCTTCTTTTTGTTCCTTGTATTCTTCAAGCTCTTTTCTATTTCATCCTCTTCCAGTATGCTATTCACTGTCCCTGGAATACTCACCCTGCCCCAACACACACACCCAATTCCAACCTATTTACCAGGTTTCACCTTAATGGCACTTCTTCCACAAGCTTTTCTTGAACAGAGTAGTTTAAGTCTCTCCTTGGTGTGTTCTTGAAGCTCTCTGTATTCCTTAGTGATCTTTATCTCATTTTGTATATTTATTAAATGTTTATCTTTCCACTTGAGTGTCAATCACATCACTCATATACTGATGTATCTCCAGTAACTAGCACAGGAGCTGAAATATAGTTGACACTCAACAATAAATACTAGCTGAAACAGTGAAAGAATGAATACATATACCAAAATCTTTAACTTAGTTTGCAATTGGGTTGTTGTTACTCAGCATGTTTTTGGGCCTACCAGTTTAAAAAAAGACTATTATACTCTTTAATATTTTATATGGTAATAGTAATTTAAAAATATATTTTA